>NC_052408.1:5534728-5837405 GCF_009389715.1 Phoenix dactylifera
TGTACTAATAACATATCCTCATTTTTCTTTTTCAGAAATAATGTTGTATCTACATTTCCCCTAGAGAATTCATGTTCTAATAGAAATTTACTAAGTCTCTCATACCATGCTCTAGGTGCTTGTTTTAGTCCATAAAGTGCTTTGTTCAGTTTATACACATGATTAGGGTATTGATGATTTTCAAAACCAGGAGGTTGTTCTACATACACTTCCTCATTTATATACCCATTTAAAAATGCACTTTTTACATCCATTTGAAATAGTTTGAAATCCTTAGAGCATGCATATGCTAATAATAGTCTAATAGCCTCAAGTCTAGCTACGGAAGCAAAGGTTTCATCAAAATCTATGCCTTCTTCTTGATTATAACCCTTTGCCACTAGTCTAGCCTTATTCCTTATAACAATTCCATTTTCATCTAGCTTATTTTTATATATCCATTTTGTACCTATAATTGGATATTCAGAAGGCCTCTCTACTAGATCCCACACTTTGTTTCTAGTAAATTGGTTTAGTTCTTCTTGCATTGCATTTATCCAATTTACATCATTTTCGGCTTCTTCTATATGTTTGGGCTCAAAGTGTGAAACAAAAGCTAGATGGCTATTTAGATTTCTTAGTGAAGCTCTAGTCCTAACCGGTTGAGATGGATCATCTAGAATGAGTTCCTTAGGATGCCCGTGAGCATACCTCCAAGCTTTTGTTAGCCCATGATCCACAATAGCCTCTTGGCTTGATGATTCTCCTTCAATCAACTTTTGATTATCATCTTGTAATCCCATCTCATCTATCTTTTCCTCAGGTATTTCAACATCATCATCAAAATTAACTTTCTTACTAGAGGAGATGTCACTAGAGTCATCAAATACTACATGTATAGATTCTTCTATGACTAAGGTTCTTTTATTAAATACTAAGCAAGTGTAGTTCACCGGTTCCACCGAATGCTCCTACTCTATAGGCTTTACTAGTTGTAGAATAACCTAAGAATATTCCTTCATCAGATTTAGGGTCAAATTTCCCTAGATTGTCTTTCCCATTATTATGCACAAAACACCTACATCCAAAAACATGAAGATAATTAACCTTTGGTTTTCTGTTTTTCCACAGTTCATATGGTGTTTTCTTTATAATGGGTCTTAGTAAAACTCTATTTAATATATGGCAGGAAGTATTAATGGCTTCTCCCCAAAAGTACTTAGGGAGGTTACTTTCACATAACATCGTTCTAGCCATTTCCTCTAGAGTTCTATTTTTCCTTTCCACAACTCCATTTTGTTGTGGTGTCCTAGGTGCAGAAAAATTATGGGTTATCCCCTTTTTACTACAAAATTCGTCAAATAATTGATTTTCGAATTCGGTACCAAGGTCACTTCTAATGGCTATGACTGAAGACTCTCTAGCATTTGTTACTTCCTTATGGAACTTTTTAAACATAGAAAATGCTTGATCCTTATGTGCTAGGAACATGACCCATGTGTACCTGGAGTAATCATCTACTATAACAAGACCATATTTATTTGCACCTAGACTTGTTGTTCTAGTTGGACCAAATAGGTCCATGTGTAATACTTCTAGAGGCCTAGAGGTAGAGACACATTTTATGGATTTAAAAGAGTTCCTAGATTGTTTGCCAAATTGACATGCTTCACATATTTTGTTCTTTTCAAATTTTAATTTTGGCAAACCTATCACGGAGTCTCTTTTAACTAATTTAGTTATTGTGTCCATGCTTGCATGACCTAACTTACGGTGCCATAACCAACTAGCATCATTATCTTTAGTTTCATTTACAACTAGACATTGGTTATGTTTTGCAAGATCTTCTAGGTCTACAACATATACATTTCCACGTCTAATCCCTTTAAAAACTAAGCTATTATCATTAGGATTTGTTATAATACATAGTGATGGTTTAAACATAACATCATATCCTTTATCACATAATTGACTGACGCTTAACAAGTTATGCTTAAGACCATCAACATATCTAACATTATCTATAAAAGTAGAAGGGGTGATTTGAACTTTACCAATACCAATGATGTGACCTTGGTTGTTGTCTCCAAACGTCACAGCTCCTCCCTTCTTAGCTTCAAGGGTGAAAAATTGGTCTTTATCACCCGTCATGTGCCTTGAGCAGCCACTATCCAAATACCAGCAATTTTTGTTGACCTTGGCTGCAAGACACTCCTACACAAGCAAATCATGTCATCTTAGGTACCCAAGTTTTCTTGGGTCCTTCATGGTTAGTCAAGTTGGTTCTTTTTGGAACCCATACCCTTTTAATTTTTCTTTTAGTTTTACTTTTCCTAAAATTACATACATTTGCTTTATGGCCTACTGTACCACAACAAAAGCAGGTTATTTTCTTAGTTTTTGTTTCCCCAGCTTTAACAAAGAAGTTACTAAGAAGTTTTTGCTTATTCCTTGGTTTATATCCTAAACCGGCTTTATTAAACACTGCACGTTGACTATTTAGTATCATGTTTAATTTTTCAGAACTATAGGTAAATCTTTCAACTAAGGGTTTGTATTTGTTAAGTTCTTTAGTTAGTGTTTGATTTTCGGCTTTTAGATCATTAAGTTCTTTAGTAAGATCCTTATCTAAGGTTTGTTTATATTTTTTAAGTTCTGAAAGTTCCTTAGTTAGTTTTTCATTATCTTTCGTTAAGGTGTTAGTCTTCTTAATTAAGAGTTGGTTGCTTGTCTTAAGTTCTAGATTTTCTTTGGTAAGATTATCTTTATCCTTAATTAATGAATCATGCTTATGAATATAAGTTTGGTTAGTTACTTTTAGTTCTCTGTTTTTAACATTTATATTCTTATACTCAATCATTAATTCATTGAACGCATCATAAAGTTCATCAAATGTAAAATCAAAATGCGTATCGGAAGTTACCTCGTTTTCGTTGGCCATGAAGCAGAAATTGGCCTTCTCTTCTTGTTCTTCATCTGATGAGGAGGATGATGAGTCGGAGTCCGATAGGGTAGTGACAAGTGCCTTTTTCTTCTTGTACTTACTCCCCTTCTTCAGTAAGGGGCACTCCGCTCTTATGTGACCCGGCTTCTTGCACTCGTAACAACCAATCCCCTCATTTTTCCTTTCCTTACCTTTGTCTTTGCGGTAGGAATTTGAGGGGCCTCTCCTTTGATGATAGGACTTCTTGTGGTTGATGAATTTCTTGAACTTGCGCACAAGAAGAGCCTCACCACCATCTTCCTCATCTTCTTCTTCTTCACTGCTGCTGCTGCAAGACAAGTCCTTGTTAGAAGAAGTAGATTTAAGGGCTATTACCTTTTTCTTATGGGAGGACTCTTCCTCGTTGTGTTGTTTCATGGTGAGCTCGTGCGTCATGAGGGATCCAAGAAGCTCCTCAAGTGGTAGCTTGTTCAAGTCCTTGGCTTCTTGGATTGCTGTCACTTTAGCTTCCCACGACCTTGGTAGACACCGAAGGATTTTCCTGACAAGCTCACTGTTAGTATAGTTCTTGCCAAGGCTTTTTAGACCATTGACAATATCAGTAAACCTAGTGAACATGGATGTGATTGTTTCATTTGAATCCATTTTAAATAGTTCATATTTATGAACCAAGATGTTTATTTTGGATTTCCTTGACTTGATTCGTGCCCTCATGGGTCACTTCAAGTCTGTCCCAAATTTCTTTTGCTGAATTACAAGTTGAAATCCTATTGAATTCATTACGGTCTAAGGCACAATAGAAGACATTCATTGCTTTAGAGTTTAATTGTGCCTTCCTCATGTCATGTTCATCCCAGTCCATTTCTAGTTTAGGTACCTTAACACCATCTACGTAAATGGATGGGATGTATGGCCCATTTACTACAATGGACCACATCTCATAGTCTTGGGCTTGGATGAATATTCTCATCCTAGCCTTCCAGTATGAGTAGTCAGATCCATTGAAGAAAGGGGGTCTTTGGGTGGACTGACCCTCAATGTGAGAAGATCCAAATGGGGTTGTCATTTTGATCTTTTAACTCTTGAATGGAAGAGTTTTTGGCTCTGATACCACTTGTTGCCCAGATAGACAACCCAAGAGGGGGGGTGAATTGGGTTTTTAAAATAATTTGACTAATTAAAACTTTGTGGATGATTAATTAAAAACTATAGCAAGTTATTTAATTAAGGCCTAGTGCTGAGAGTAATGTGCGGGGAAGAAGATGAGAGACAATGCACTACAAACACAAAGTTTTATAGTGGTTCGGAGCTAACCCTTGCTCCTACGTCCACTCCCCAAGTCTCACTTGGGAATTTCACTATAACCCCCTTGGATTACAGCCGGTTGTTTTGCAAGCTCACAACCAAACTTGTTGTTTTACGAGCTCACAACGAACTCGGTCGGTTTTTCCAGGCTCACCGACTAGAACCAACCCCGATTGTTTTCCCAGGCTCACAATCAAACCCTTACACACGTTGGTTTTACCTTGGCTCACCAACCAACCTTAAACCTCTTGATTCAATCCCCCGATTGAATCAAGTAAATACAAGAGATAGAAGAAAACAGAAAATAGCTTCTTAAAAAGCAAATTTAAAACAATATAATCGTAAAGGAGTTAGAAGCCCTCAAACGCTTTTAAGCTGGTGAAGAGGTATGGCTTCTGGAACTCCGGTCTCCTCTTGAAAGAGTGGTCGACTTGAATGCAGGAGGAGGAAGCTTTGATTGTTGGGAAGAAGTTGTTGGAGCAGTAAATGCAGATCTACCCTTTTTCGTTTAAGAGCACTTGGAGAGCTTGAAAACTTGAATGCTTGGAGTGGAATGTCTGTTCTCTACCTTGCTACAGTCCTCTGTGGCTATTTAAGCCAACCCCTACGGAAACTAGCCGTTACTCTGCTTTTTCTGGCCGCTCTGCACACTCTGCGCAGCCTGACAATATGACCGTTGGTGGGTTGGAGTCGACTCGCGCGATCAGGAGTCGACTCGGCTGTAGCAGGAGTCGACTCACGCTTTTCCGGAGTCGACTCGGCAACTGTTCCAAATTTGAATTAAAGTTGCCGTCTAGACTGGGAGTCGACTCGTCTTGACCTGGAGTCGACTCGCCAACTTCTGGAGCTGACCTGGCAATTTTGGAGTCGGCTCATCCACTGAAGTCCGTGGATCCAATTTTGAATTTTGTCCACTCGAGTCGACTCGACTGTCCTGGGAGTCGACTCGAATCTCAGAGCCCGAACTCCCGATTCTCTGTCTTTTGGCTCATCCAGTCTTGGAGTCGACTCGAACTTCCTTGGAGTCGACTCGGCTCTCAGTTTCCGAAAGTTGGTCTTCTGTCTGTTGATGGTCGCTCAGTCTCGGAGTCGACTCGCGTACTGCGGGAGTCGACTCGAATCTCAGAGTCCGAAAATCGTTCTCTGACTTTTTCCTTGTGTTCCTCTGAGAGTCGACTCTTACCTTCTTTGGTGTCGACCTGCCAACCATTGGAGTCGACTCGCGTTCCACTGGAGTCGACTCGAATCTCAGACCCGAAAACTGCTCTCTGACTTTTCTTTGTGTTTCTCTTGGAGTCGACTCTTACTACCCTGGAGTCGACTCGTTGAACATTGGAGTCGAATCGTGCACTTCGGGAGTCGACTCGTTGACAGTTTCTGAGTTGAAGCTTTCTGTCCTTCTGTCTGTTCTCAGTCGGAGTCGACTCGTACTGATCTAGAGTCGACTCGAGCTCGTGCCAGTGAACTTGATACGCTTGGAGTCGACTCGTGATACTCGGGAGTCGACTCGAGTCTCAGACTTTGGTTCAGCAGACTTCTTACCTTATCCAAAATACTATGAACCAAATCTAGAGACACTTGGACAGGATTTTCACTGAAACACTCAATTGAATTCATTAGTAATCACAAGATATACTCAAATGCTTTGAGCTCATCAAAATCAAAAGGGGTTTTAATCAATCACTCCACACAGCTATACAGCAGTTCTTCAGCACAGCAGTGATGGCTGCTGAGTGGCAGAGGACCTTCATTGCCCTGATCCCGAAACGGCAGGATGCTACGGAGCCGAGTCATTTTTGTCCGATCAGCCTATATACGACTTTGTATAAGGTGACGACGAAAATTCTCGCTATCAGATTGAGGGGGGTGCTCCCTAGGCTTATATCCCCGGAGTAGGGGGCTTTTTTGGAGGGGCGGAGTATATCTGACAATGTACTCATTGCTCAGGAGTTTATGTTTGATCTTAGCAGAGCTCCGATGAGGAGAAGCTTGATGGGGGTCAAGCTTGATATGGAGAGGGCTTATGACAGGATGAGGTGGGACTTTGTGCAGCAGTCCTTGCGGTTGTTTGGGGTACATGAGACATGGATCAGGTGGGCGATGGGTTGCATCAGGGTGCCCTCCTTTGCTATTTTGGTGAACGGTACGCCCTTCCGTTTCTTTACGTCGTCTGGGGGTTTGCATCATGGCTGTCCCCTCTTTCCATTGCTGTTTATTATTTGTGCGGATGCATTGTCTAGATTCTTGCGGCAGGCAGTGACGAGTCAGGAGCTGGAGGCTTACAGACCGGTGGAGGGAGCAGTGGCGATCTCCCATCTGCTATTTGCTGATGATTGCATGCTTTTAGCCAGGTCCTCGAGGCAGTCGGCTCGAGTTATAGATCAGATTCTTCGGGATTACTGTGCTCTTTCTGGGCAGCAGGTCAATTTGGACAAGTCTGCTGTTATCTTTAGTCCGAAGACGCGCGGGGCGCTGAAGCTCTCTATACTGGAGGTTCTAGGAGTGGGAGAATAGGGGGGCCTGATGTCTTATCTGGGGGTACCTTTATGTGGCCGACGACTGAGGATTAGGGACTGTGTGTCCCTTGTGACTAGAGTCAGACGCAGGCTGGAGGGCTGGCAGTCTCATTCATTGTCTATGATGGGGAGGATCATCCTGGTGCGTTCTGTACTTTCATCTGTCCCTATTTATCTTCTATCCCACGTCGATATTCCGGTGTCAGTCTTGAGGTCCCTTGAGCAGTTGTTCAGAGAGTTTATCTGGAGGAGTAGCGGCAGAGGCGGGATCCACTTGGTGGCCTGGAAGAGTGTATGCCAGCCGACCAGTGCCGGGGGGCTGGGAGTGCAGTCCTTGATGATGAGACGGGAGGTGTTAGCGGCGAGGCATGCAGCCAGATTTGTGCTTGAGCTAGAGAGTATGTGGTCCTCATTGATGAGGGCCAAATATGGTGTCTTGGTGCCTGGGGGGCGGGTGGAGCGTCACCACTCTCCGATATGGCGAGTGATGTGTGCCAGGGCTATGGTGGTGCTTACGGAGATCAGATGGGTGATTGGTGATGGGCACTCGATAGATGTGCTGGAGGATAGCTGGGTGACCGATTGGCCGATATGTCGTCTGCCGACCATGGTGGACTCTGCGAGATTAGCTGGGTGCAGGGTCAGGGATCTGCTGGATTCTGAGGGGAGCCATTGGAGGGTGGGGATGATCAGGGAGGTGTTTGGTGAGCAGTTGGCGGAGTTGATTTTGGCCTTGCCAATTCCCTCTGGAGGGGTGTCGGATAGGCTGCTTTAGACTCCGACGGGGCGGTCGCGGGTGAGGGCCAGGGATCTTTTTGCGTTGTTCTGCAGGACGCCAGCGCGACAGATCGTGGGAGGATGGATATGGAGATTACGGATTCACCCACGGGTGGCACTTTTCATCTGGAAGGTGGCTTGGGGATGTCTCCCGACTAGGAGTTTGCTTGTTCGGCGTGGTATGGGGGTATCTCAGTTTTGTGAGACGTGCGGTGATATCGTAGAGACCATTGAGCATGTTCTCCTGCTGTGCCCTAGAGCTCGACAGATATGGCAGTGTTCTTCGGTTCCCTTGATTGATGCGGTAGTCTCGACGCAGGATCTGCTGCGGATGTTGAGAGATTCCATGTGTAGGCCCAGGTTGGCAGCGGAGGGGATACTGAGGGCGTACCTGTCTTATCACATTTAGTTGGATAGGAACGCAGGCATATTTGAGGGGAGGCGGGTGCTTCCGAGGATGGTGGTGGACAGAGCGGCACGACATGCGAGGGAGGTTATGGTGGCTGCCACTGAGTTTTCTTCTGCGATGGCCAGGGACATCTGGGGTACTTCTCACGCTGTTTCAGCGCCCCATTTTGTTACTGTCTCTTGGGTACCTCCACCCCTTGGCTATCTCAAAGTAAACTTCGATGGCAGTAGGTCACTAGACGGTTTGACTGGAGGGGTCGGCTTTGTGATTAGGGATCACGGTGGTAGGTTGGTGGCTGCTGGTGGGCGTCGGACACCTGGGATTATAGTTGTTGGTGCGGAGCTGCGGGCTGCTTGGGAGGGCTTATCCTATGCCAGGCAGGTCCTTGGCGCCGAGCGAGTGTTCCTCGAGGGAGACTCTGCGGTGGTGATCGATTGGATCCGGGGGATGGACAGGTACGGTGACGGTCACCCCCTCATTCGGGAGACTCGGAGAATGGCTCAGATAATGGTCGGTTTCCAGATTGGTCATGTATTTAGAGAGGCGAACAAGGGCCGCAGACTGGGTCGCCTCTTTTGTGGCCCGGCATTCCGGAGATGTTTTGTGGACGTCTACTATAGACGCTCCTTCTCCTCTGTTGTCTTTTATTTCTACGGACATGGCGGGCTGTACTCATGTTAGATTTATTTGAATGAGTAGCCGTTTTTTACCAAAAAAAAAAAGAAAAAAAAAAGACACACTAGTAGGGCGTCACCTAATCCATGAGGCTAGTTGCAGGGGCAGCGGTATGAGACGTTGGCAACTTTCTTGGCATGGGAGGAGCTTAAGACAATGGGTTCTGGCCGTCAACATTTTTCCCCACTTTAAATATCAATAAGAGAGCCATCAATTGCTTCATAGAAATAATGGATAAAATATTCGCGCATGAAGCATTTTTTTTATTCGAGAAAACAATATTTCCGAGGTCCGATCATTGAGGATATCATCAACTTAGTCTTCTAGTGGATTAGTTTTTGTGTGTACATGCTGGGAAAAAGGCAACAGAATGGCATGATAGAATGGCTGATTATGCTCGTAAGCTAGGGACTTATACAGATTGGGATTACACGTTTCCTTCTTTTCTTGCCAAATTTTTGAAGTTTGACAGTGTGGCTGGGATCTGTAAGTGGCTGAAATAGCATAAATTAGACCACTAACCTAATCTTCTTTTTTTATCATTTCTTAAAAAGAACAATTCACACTTTGGAGGAAATGTTGAGGGCATGTATAGTTTATCTTAGAGGTTGCTGAAATGATTATATAGCTTTGGTGGAATTTGTCTATAATAATAGCCATCATTCCAGCATCAACGTGGTATTTTATAAAG
This sequence comes from Phoenix dactylifera, assembly GCF_009389715.1. NCBI lineage: Eukaryota > Viridiplantae > Streptophyta > Magnoliopsida > Arecales > Arecaceae > Phoenix > Phoenix dactylifera. Next base: position 5,544,025 of record NC_052408.1, read on the forward strand.
CTCTTTATGAAAAGAAGTGCAAATATCTGCTGCACTGGAGTAATGTTGGTGAAAAAAATTATTGGATCCTAAGTTAGTCTCAAATACCAAAGAAAAAATTTTATTGATCAAGAAAGAACTTAAGATAGACAAAAAAGTTGGACAGAAAAGAGAAATAGAATTCCAGGTGAGTGACTTTGTTTTTTTTTCAAAATTTCACCCTCAAAAACGTCTCTCCTTTCGTATCTTTTATGCGCTTAACCAAAGATTGTCAGACTTTTTTTTTATTTATTTTGGTGGTAAATGCGGCATTTTATATAGCTCTAACTGGAGTACATCCTGCCAAATCACGAGAAAGTAAAGCGTACAAAGAAGAGGAAATGTCTCCTGCAGATGTCCATAGAAAATCTCTATAGTGCCGGACGACAAAGGAGGTGACCCAGTCTGCTGTCCTGTTCGCCTTCCGAAACACATGTGTTGCTTTCAGGCCACCCATCTCCCGTGCCAGCTTGTGAGTCTCTCTGATGAGAGGGTGGCCATCACCATATCTATCCACACCTCGAATCTAGTCAATCACCATTAAAGAATCCCCCTCAAGGTACACCCTCTCGGCTCCAAGGGACCTCTTCGCATATGACAGCTCCTCCCATGCGCCCGAAGCTCTGTCCCTACAACAGTGATCCCAGGCATGCATCGACTCCCAGCTACTACCAACCTACCAAAAGAATCTCTGATCACGAATCCGACACCTCCCGATATACCATCCACCGACATACTACCATCGAAATTCACTTTGAGATGACCACGTGGTGGGGGTACCCAAGAAACAAAGGTGAATCTGGGTGCTACAACAGCAGAAAGAGTGCCCCAGATGTCCCTGGCCATCTCAGTAGAGAACAACGCAGTAGTTGCGGTAATCTCCCTCGCCTGCAATACAGCTCTATCCACCACCAGCCTCGGAAGCGTCCTCCTACCCTCAAATATACCAGCTTCCTGTCCAACTAAATATGATAAGCCAGGTATGCTCCGAGGATCCCTCCTCCCAGAGTTGGGGACTCCGCATAGACATTCTCAGCAAATGGATAAAATTCTGTGCCGACTCCACCCCCTGGGGCAAGGGCACAGGTGATCTACTCCATATCTCCCTCGCCCGGGGGCATTGCAGAAGAGCATGATCAATAGTCTCATCAATCTCCGTACACACCTCACAGAACTGGGTGACCCGCACTCTTCGCCGAGCTAGCAAACTTCTGGTAGGTAGGTATATGCCCATGCCACCTTCCAGATGAAGAGTGCCACACGTGGGTAAACCTGCATCCTCCAAATCCATCCTCCCTTAATCTGCCGAGCTGGCTCCCTGCTATATAAAGCCTAAAGATACCTAGCTTGTACTTGCGTCCGTCCTGATGGCATCCATACTAACCTGTCAGGCTCCTCCTAGGCAGGTACCGGAAGAGCCAGGACCAACTCTGCCAACTGCTCCTCAAGAACCTTCCGAATCAGCCCAATCCTCCTCTGACCTCCAATAGGGTCCAGCAAGTCAGGCTTTTAAAACCCACCGAAAAAAACAAAAAAAAAAAAACTTATTTGCTTAATGTATTTAAATATGCCCACAGCTCATTGCTACCTATAATACTTACTTCTTGCAACTTAAAAAATTAGGCAAAATTACAATGTCTCAAATTTAGACGATTCTCATATGCCAACTCACACCTCCTGTCCAAATGTTTGCTTCCCGATACCACTCGTTAATTTATCCGCTCACAGGACCAGCCTAGCTCTCATGGCAATCAGGATTGATGCCGTATATGAAATCACTTGTGTGACAGGCAAATCTTGTGTATTGGCCACTGGTCGAGTGAAGCAGTGAAGTATTTTTCTTCCTCGGATGCTGCGCTCCCATAGATGACTTATTTCTCTGGGGAGCCGGCTAAAGTTTGGCTAATAATAACAGTTTTTAAGTATTATTTGCCCGGCTCAAATTTCAAACCCAAGAGGTAATCATCAAATAATGCCTCTTGTACCTCTCTCTCTCTCTCTCTCTCTCTCTCTCTCTCGGGACGGTTAGCCCCCGTTGGATCCTAGCTTAAAAAATGACGTTGGTTACTAAACTTAGTTTTTAATATTAGGAACTTATGATTTTATTTTCTATAATTGCATATTAGTATGGTGGGAAGTTGCATGTCTTTTGAGTTTTTAATCATATGGGAGCTACGTGTCTTTTGAGTTTTTGTCATGTGGGAGTTACATGGAGTTATAAGGGTTTTATTTAGAGGGAGTTATTTGAGATTTATTTGGCGTTATGAATAGTGTAATGACCAATTCAATTAGGAAGGTTAAAAGACCATCTAATGGTGCCTATAAATATCCATGTACTCTAGTTATTTTTTGAAATTAGTGGAATACAAGTTATTCATGTGTGCCTAAAATCCTCTCCACTTTTCTTCCATAGAGTAATTTGTGAGTGTGAACCCTCTTGATTTCCAACAGAGTGGTATCAGAGCCAAGACTTTTCTTGTGAAAAAGAGTGATGACAAATGGAATGCTTCCGATTCAAATGTCGCGGTTCACCAAGGATAATTATAAAAATTGGTGTATCCGTATGAAGACAATTTTAGGATCTCAAGATTTGTAGGAGATCGTTAAGGCTACACGGAATCGGAGAACGAAGATTCCTTGACTCCAGCTCAAAAGGAGTCCTTATAAGCCACAAGAAAGAATGATCGGAAGGCCATCATAATCATCCATCAATATTTGGATGATCGCATGCTACAACGAGTTGCTAAAGCAACTTCTTCGAAGCAAACTTGAGAGATTCTCCAAAACTCCTATCAAGAAGTTGACAAAGTCAAGAAGATTCATCTTCAATCTTTGCGTGGTGAATTCGAAGCCTTACTTATGAAAGAATCCGAATCAATCTCGGGTTACTCTTCAAAGGTGTTGACCGTCGTAAATCAACTAAGAAGGTATAGCGAAAATGTGAGTAATATGAGGGTTTTTTGAAAAAATCCTTCATTCATTGGATCCCAAATTCAATTTCATTGTTGTAGCCATTGAAGAGTCTAAAGATCTAGACTCCATGACAATCGATCAACTCACAGGGTCACTACAAGCTCATGAAGAGAAGGCTGTCAAGAAGCAAAAGACTTTAGAGCAAATGTTACAAACAAAAGTCTCTTTGAAAAAGAAAGAATATCGTAGTTGGAAAGGCGAAAGAGATCGTGGACGTGAAAATGGATGTGGTAGAGGAAGAGGTGGTCATGGATCATCCAATAAAGAAGAAAAGAAGCAAGAATGGTATCAATCAAGAAGACGTGGAAGAGAAAACAATTCGAGATCAAACGGAGGGAGGTATGATAAATCTCGAATTCGTTGCTACAATTATCAAAAATATGGTCATTTTGCTTCGGAGTGTAGAAGTCCTTCTCAAAATGCTGAAGAAGAAGCTAACTATGTTGAAAATGAAGAGACGGAGCAAACTTCATTGTTGGTATGCAAAGGAGAAGAAAATAGAGATCATGATTTATGGTATCTTGACAATATGGCTAGCAACCACATATGTAGTGACAAAAGCAAATTTGTAGAGTTGGATGAAACTGCAAGCGGTAATGTGGTTTTTGGAAATTCTTCCAAAGTTTCGATCAAGGAAAAAGGTACAATTTTGATTCGCTTGAAAAATGGTGATCATCAAATTATTGCTAATGTTTTCTATGTCCCAAGCATGAAAAATAATGTTTTGAGCTTAGGACAACTTTTAGAGAAAGGCTATGATATTCAAATGAAAGATCTTAATCTTTCAATAAGAGATCAAAAGAAAAGTTTGGTGGCCAAAGTTGAAATGACAAAAAACCGCATGTTTTTGCTCAACCTTCAAACCGATGTTGCTATATCCTTGAAGGCTTGCGTTGAATATCCAAATTGACTTTGGTATTTGAGGCTTGGGCACTTGAATTTTGATGGGCTAGAATTATTAGCCAAGAAGGATATGGTGAATGGATTGCCCTTTATTGACCATCCAAATCAACTTTGTAAAGAATGTCTCTTTGGCAAGCAATCAAGAAAAAGCTTTCCAAAAGAAGTTACCACAAGAGCAATAGAACCACTACAACTTGTTCATTCGGATGTTTGTGGTCTATTCAATCCACTATCTTTTGGTAAGAACAAGTACTTTCTCTTATTTATTGATGATTTTAGCCGGAAAACTTGAATTTATTTTCTTAAAGAAAATTTGGAGGTGTTTGAAGCATTTAAAAGATTCAAGGCACTTGTTGAGAAACAAAGTAGTTTTGATATAAAGGCTATATGATTTGATAGAGGAGGTGAGTTCACATCAAATGCTTTCAAAAGCTTTTGTGAAGAAAATGGAATTCACCATCTTTTAACGGTTCCAAGATTCCCGCAACAAAATGGGTTGCAAAGAAAAAAAATAGAACCATCCTTAATATGGTTCGGAATATATTAAAAAGCAAGAATATGTCTGTTGCTGGAAATTGGACCTGGGGGTGACCAGTGGCTGAGAAGGAGGAGCTCCAGCGTGAGATGGCGGGTGGCGTTCCGTCGGCGGGCGGCATCCTCCGGAGGACCTGCAAAAAGCTGGTGGCCGGGGTTTCCGGCGCCGGCCCTCCGATGCTTAAGTCAGAGGGGGCTAATGTGTAGAGGGAGAGAAAGTATTTTCTCGAGTTTTAGAGTCCGGACCCGCTCTAAGAGGGAGGGGTTTCCCTTTTATAGAGGGGTACAGGATTACCTGCGATGTGATGGGGCGAACGGGTTATCGTCATCATTGAGCATGATCGTGTGAATTAATGCACGATCATGTGAATTAATGCATTACCGTGAGAGATCAGGCCGGAGCTAGTGAGTCATCGTGGCTGATCGGACATGGCTGAGTGGGCCAACTACTTGCCGTGGAGGGCTTGAGATCCGTAGATAGCATGCGCATTGATTGTTGAGTGAGCCAGAGATCAGCGGAGGCCATGCGCATTAATTGTTGAGTGAGCCGGAGATCTATGGAGGCCATGCGCATTAATTGTTGCAGGGCATGGTCACCGGTCGAGCTGCAGAAGGATGTGACCGCAGCGGGTAGATAGTGAGGTCGGGCTTTCGAGGTCAAGGATGCTGAGGTCGGGTGCCCGGGTCGGGCATCTCGGAGTCGAGCGCCTGATCGGGCGACAGGTTGGGAGCCCTGAGGTCGGGCCTAAGGTTGGGTGTCTTGAAGTCGGGCGCCTCCAGTTCGGGCGCCTCCAGGTCGGGTGCCTTCAGGTCGAGCACCTCCAGGTCGGACGCCTCCAGGTCGGTTGCCTTTAGGTCGGGCGCCTCCAGGTCGAACGCCTCCAGGTTGGACGTCTTTAGGTCGGACGCCTCCGATCACGTGCTGGTGATGCGCTCACGTGTTTCGGGGCGATTCATTTTTTTCCAACACTACCTTCCGACTTCCAAGTTCGAGCCGCTTACGAGCTCGGACGAGGGAAGTAGTTGCCTTTACTGTATTAGTGGGGGCCGGGAAGCCTTAAATTATTCTGGCGCTTCACGTGTTTTGGGGCATCTTTAACGAGAGGAGACGGGGCGACGCCCTTTCGCCTTTCAAGGTTGCCACGCATCGTGGGCTCATGATGGAGCTCTGGGATTCGATGGGACACCGCCTTGATTCTGTATTCAAAGCGTCGATCCAGATTAAATATGCCACTTCAGTGTTTGGGGCCAACACGTGGCGCGATCTGGACAGAAGGCGGAATCCGGTCCCGCCGATCTGGGCCGTCAAGAGGGTCTATATAAACTCCCTAAGTTAGCCCTAGAAAGGTCTTGTTTGGCCATTGCAGTCGCTGCTCCCTCTCTTTCCTTTATTTCTTTTCTTCTTTCATAGTCACGACCGAGTCTTTCCGGCGGCGCCTTGAGGCGATTTCCGGCGACTCCATAGTAGGTCATCTTCCCACGTTGACTCGGGGGATCCTTCTTCTTCCTCTTTTTTCTTTCATTCTTTGTTTTCTTCTTCGTTTTTCCTTTTATGGGATGGGTCGTGGTCCAGGTGAGGTCGGGTCTAGCCTGACTGAGGAGGAACTGGAGCTGGTCCGTTTCCGATTTTTCTTCCGGCCCGGGTTTCATCTCGAGCCTGCGGGGTCGGAGGACTGGGTGACGAGACCTCCTTCAGGTCGGATCGAGGTGTACATTGAGACACTCTGGGCCAGCTTGCGGTTTCCTCTTCACGAGTTCGTGAACGAGTTGCTGGTAGCATACCAGCTCGTCCCAGCACAACTCACTCCGAACTCGTGGAGGACCATCATCGGGTTCATATCCCTTTGCCTTGCACACGGGATACCAACCTCGGTGAATGTCTTCCGCCGGTGCTTCATGTTAAAGTCAAACCCAGCGGACGGGGAGTGGCTCTATCTCGCCTTTCGGGGTGGTAGGCCATTCTTCCGAGGTGCCCCTTCCTCCATCCATGAGTGGAAGGGAAAATTTTTTTTCCTTTCCTCCGAAATCATATGGGGATTTGACCCGAGGTGGGGGCATCCCCGGCTGAAGGCACTCAATAAGCTCCCCTAGCTGTCGGCGGACGAGCAGAGGGTTCTCGACGCTCTGCATGGCCTCGGGGAGGATATCCTTCTGACCGACCTTCTGAGCGAGGAGGCCCTGGTGAACGTCGGCTTGAGTTCGGCGCGCCACGAGGGTAAGAGCAATCGTGCTACTCCTTCTTCATTTTACTGTCTTTTGTCTTATTTGTTTCTTTCCTTCTCTTTTTGGTGCTAATTTGACACTTAGAAATTTTTCTTTTTTTCAAACATTCCCAATATGGTGACCAGCCACACTGCGCTCTTCGCCCGACTGAAGAGGAGAGCGGCCGAGGCCGGCGGGGCTCACCCCGAGCCCAGGAAGAAGGCCAGGTCGGCCTCGACTTCTGCTTCTGCCGAGGTGAGGGGTTCTGGGGCCGAAACTTTCGGATCTATCCGGAAAGAGGCCCCAGCTGCCGAGCACGCAAGCTCGAGTTCTAGGAGGACGATGGGCTCGGCGCCTCCAGCCTGCCCCGTCCCCATTTTTCAACGGCCAGGTCGGCCAGTCATCCGCTCGCGGCGCTCGGGCCCCGAGCCGAACAGGAGCCCTGGGGTCCCAAGCACATCTTGCCCCGCCGTTGTGAGCCCGGGGAGGCCGATCTCATCGAGGGTCAACATTCCGAGTTTGTCCGAGGTCGGAGATCGCCCCGAGAGGGGGTCTGACGATCCGGAGTCTCCGATTCGTGAGGGCGATTCGGCCCTCCGTGATAGTAATGTCGCGCGGGAGGTATTTCGTCGCGCATTGCTCCCAGTTGACCGAGCCGAGTTCGAAACCGTCGACCTCGGCGATCTTGTTGATCAGACTACTGCAATGCTACTTGGGTAAGTCGTCTCCTCGTTTTTCCTTTGGTTATTGGCATTTTCTTCACCTTCACTTATCGTTGCTTTTCCTACAGCATCTTCATGAGATCGACATGCTGGTGTTCATAGCTTCGGAATGCCAGAATGAGGCCCGAAGGGGCCAAAGGCAGCTGGAGGTGGCCGAGAAGAGGCTCGCCGATTTGGAGGCCATGCGGCCGGAGGCCGTTGCGCGGATGGAGGCTGCCGAGGCCGAGCGGCGATCGGCAGTCGACGAGCTCGAAGAGGAGAGAGCCGCGCACACTCTGGCGAGGTTGGAGTTGTGCGCCTCCGAGGCGCGTCTAGCCGAGGCCCACTCCGAGGCCGCTGGCTACAAATATGAGGGCGGGGTTCTCCACCTGAAGGTCGAGCAAGTCGAGGCTCGAGAGAAAAGGGCACTGGAACAGGCCTGGGACGCGGTAGCGCTCTTCAAGGAGTCGGAAGAGTTTTGCGATTTGATGAAGGAGGAGGCCGTGGACGGGTTCCTCCACGGCTTCGAGAACTTTCGGAGGCAAATGCAACGGTTTTGCCCCCAGCTCGACCTTAGGGATATTCGGCCAAGGATGGGAGAGCGAGCTCGATGTTCCCACTATCCTCGAGGCCGATGAGGTCGAGGCTGATGCGGCCAAGCAAGCGGCGCGGGAGACTCCCTCCAGGGAAGCTGCCGGAGGCGCTCTCGAGGTTACTGGCGAAACCCCGTCTGAGGTTGCCGCGGAAGGTCCCGAGCTAGCTTCTACCGAGGACCCCCAAGTAATCATCGTAGACGACTCCGAGGTTGGTGCTGATGCAGCTGCTGCACCCTAGGACTTAGCCTTCTCTTCTCTTTCTTTCTCTTTATCCTTTTTTGTAAGTAAGGTCGGCCTTCGAAGTCATTATACGGCCGAACCTTGATTCTGTACTTAGCCTTCGGGCCTTTATTAATGAGAAATGTTCTTTTTTTCATATTTGCACTTGCTTCTGTATGTGTAGTTGATGAACCTTCATTTTGGCTGCTTAAGTTGGATTCCTCTTTGGCGAATTTTTTCAAGTCTCCATGCTCGGCTAAGTCTTTAGACCTAGATTCCAGTAGAATTTGCTAAGTTGTTAGGCTCAGCTCTAAGAGGAATCATGTTGAGGCTCTAGGCTTGGACTTTAGGAGAACTCGCTAAGTCTTTGAGCTCGGGCTCCGAAGAAGTCCCGCTAGGCCTTTAGGTTTATCCTCTGGAAAAATTTCGCCAAGACCTTGGGCTCGGCTTCCAGAATAAGCTTGTCGAAGCTTTGAGCTCGGGCTCCAAAGAAGTCCCGCTAGGCCTTTAGGTTTATCCTCTGAAAAAATTTCGCCAAGTTCTTGGGCTCGGCTTCCAGAATAAACTTGTCAAAGCTTTGAGCTTGGGCTCCGAAGATAACATAGGCCGAGGTCGGGCTATTATTGGAGCTTTCATGCTTTTGATCTCGAACCTGGTCCGAGTGTCATCAGGTAAAATTAGAGCCCATGGTGAGTGAATTGGCACTTCCGAGCTCGGTCAGAATATCATCGGGCGGAGCTCGAGGTCGTCATTACAGGCCGTCTCGGCTTGAGTTGACGTTCGGACTTGGATGGGCCCTCATACAGAGAGGTCTGGAGCAAGTGAAAATTGAGCTGGAGATTGGTGAGGAGCTCCCCGCGCTTGGTTGGGAGATTGTGCGCGAGGTCGAGGGAACCTCGGCTTGTAGTCGATTCAGGAGAGCATCCCGGCCTTGGTCGGGGGAAATCCCGAGCTTGGTCGGGGCTTTGTTGACCGTCCTGTAATATAAACAAGTAAGCGCAATGATGTAGGTGCTTGGTAGGATATACCTTTCGCACCATCGGGGCCGGGCATCTCAGGTTGAGGTAAGCGACTCCGCTCTGAGGTCGACTTTTAGTGGCGCTCTTTAGCCTGTAATCCGCTCCCACAGGCGGCGCCGTCTGTTGCGGAGATGGCGCTTTGGCCGGAGCCTCGTACAACAGCATAGCCCGCACCGGCCGAGTAGAGAAGGATACCGCATCCCCTACGAGGTATTGTCCACTTTGGGCGCGCCTACACGGGGATCTGCATAGGTACTACCCCGTCGTCATGCGCCATGGGGGTCCGCATAGGTACTGCCCCGTCGTGCGCCACGGAGGTCCGTCGTGCGCCACGGGGGTCTGCATAGGTACTACCCCATCGTCGGGCGCCATGGGGGTCCGTGTAAGTACTACCCCATCTTTGGATGTCTTTCCGAGGCCGAGGGAGCTTGGGCTCGCTGTCGACTCAGCGGGACATCCCAACCTTAGTCGGAGGATCGAGCACGAGGTCGAGGGAGCTTGGGTTCATTGTCGACCTGGTGACGCTTTCCGAGGTCAAGGGAGCTTGGGCTTGCTGTCGACTCAGCGGAGCATCCCGACCTTAGTCGAGGGATCGAGCATGAGGTTGAGGAAGCTTGGGCTTGCTGTCGGTCTGGTGACGCTTCTCGAGGTCGAGGGAGCTTGGGCTTGCTGTCGACTCAGAGGGGCATCCCGATCTTAGTCGAGGGATCGATCATGAGGTCGAGGAAGCTTGGGCTCGCTGTCGACCTGGTGATGCTTCCCGAGGTTGAGAGAGCTTGGGCTCACTGTCGATTCAGTGGGGCATCCCGATCTTGGTCAGAGTCTTTGATGGAGATCCAGACCGAGCTCGATGTCGACGTGGCGAGGTATTCCAGACTTGGCTGGGGCATCCGAGCTTGGTCGGGTTTCCTGAAGTTCACAAGCGTCCCAATATCAGGAAGAGCATGGAATAATTAAAAGAGAACTGTGAATGAATTAACATGAGAAGGGGATGAGAATCGTATTTCCAATCATCGAGAACCCTTGGGGGCTCTACTGGTAATACATCCGAAGGTTTTCGGAATTCCAGCTTCGTGGAATGAGGGTCCCTTCGAGAGACTCCAACTTGTATGCTCCGGGCCGCTGGACTCGTGCAATCCGGTATGGCCCTTCCCAGTTCGGGGCAAGCTTTCCCTGCTCGGCGGGCTGAGAAGCTTCAGCTCTCCTGAGGATGAGATCTCCTGCTTTAAAAAGCTTGGCCTTTACTCTGAAGTTGTAGTACTGTGCCGTTTTTCGTTGATATCTCGCCATGCCAACTCGGGCTGCCTCCCTTGTCTCCTCGATAAGGTCCAAGTTGCCCCTGAGTTGGGAGGAGTTGGAGGCTGCATCGTAATGTTCCACTCTTTGCGAGGGGAGTCCGATTTCCAGAGGGATGACAGCTTCTGTTCCGTATGCCAGGTTGAAGGAGGTCTCACCGGTAGGAAGTCGGAATGTGGTTCTGTAAGCCCAGAGTACATTGTAGAGGTCTTCGACCCATTGCCCTTTGGATCGGTCGAGCCTAGCCTTGAGCCCCTGAAGGATGGTGCGGTTCGTCACCTCGGTTTCTCCATTCGTCTGTGGATGGGCTACCGAGATGAAGCGGTGGTCGATGCCGAGCTCGGAGCAGAATTCTCTGAAACGGGTATTATCGAACTGCTGGCCGTTGCCAGATATAAGGATGCGGGGGAGTCCAAATCTACAGATTATTGACTTCCAAACAAAGTTCTGCATCTTCTGCTCGGAGATCCGGACCACTGGTTCGGCTTTGACCCATTTGGTGAAGTAGTTGATGGAGACGATCAGAAATTTTCTTTGCCCGGTAGGCAGGAGGAATGGCCCCAGGATGTCAATCCTCCATTGGGCGAATGGCCAAGGGGCACTGATCGAGGTCAGCGGGGCCGAAGGTCAGCACTGGATGTTGGCATTCCGCTGGCATCAATTGTACCTTCGGACGAAATCCGATGCATCCTTCTAGAGTGTGGGCCAGTAGTATCCCTGGCGCAGAATTTTGTGGGCCATTGCTCGGCCTCACAAGTGGTTTCCGCATATCCCTTCATAAACCTCTCGCATAGCATAGTCTGCCTCTGACGGGCGAAGGCATTTAAGGAGGGGAGAGGTAAAAGATTTTCGGTAAAGCTTGCCTTCATATAATATGTATCGGGAGGCTAGACGCCTGATTCGGCGAGCCTCGAGCTCATCATTGGGGAGGGCCTCATTTTGCAGATAGCTGACGAGCTCATCCATCCAGCTTGGCTCGGTGTCGATGCAGAGGGTTGGCTCGGGCTCCTCTATGCTGGGCGTCGGGAGGTACTCGATCACTGTTGCTTTAGGGAGCTCGCTCATGCGGAAAGTCGCCAGCTTCGACAAGTGGTCTGCCCTTAGGTTCTCTGCCCTGGAAATGTGCTGGATTTTGAAGGAGCTTAAGATGGACGCGAGGTTTCGCACCTTTTGGAGATATCTCTGCATCGATGGCTCTCTTGTTTCAAAGTCCTCCAAAATCTGGCTTACGACTAGTTGGGAGTCACTGAAGACCTTCAGGTCTTTCACCTTCAGCTCTTTTGCTAATTTGAGCCCGGCAATGAGTGCCTCATACTCTGCTTAATTGTTCGTGGTGGAAAACTCGAAGCGTAGAGCCTGCTCTACGACTACCCCATCTGGGCTAGTAAGGATAAGACCTGCTACGCTACCCCCCAAGGTTGAGGAGCCGTCCATATATAGGACCCATGGCTGCCTCAGGGTCTCCCCTGCTGGCATGAGTGAGAGCTCGGGATCGTCCGACAAAGTGCACTCTACGAGAAAGTCAGCGAGCGCTTGGGCTTTAATCACTGGCCTCGGATGGTATTCAAGGTCGAACTCCCTAAGCTCGACTACCCACTTCGCGATCCTCCCTATGCGATCCGACCGTTGCAGAATTTGCTTCATGGGCTGGTCGGTCAATATGCCACAGTGTGGGCCTGGAAGTAGGATCGGAGCCTTCGAGCTGAGATAACCAAGGCAAAAATTATTTTCTCCAGCTTGGAATATCGGATCTCGGCATCCCTCAGTACCCGGCTGGTATAGTACACCGATCTCCGAAGCTTGTTCTCTTCTCGGACCATGACCGAGCTTACCGCAACCGGGAAGACGGCCAGGTACAAGTAGAGGAGCTCACCCTGTTGGGATTTTGTAAGTAATGGAGGGGAAGCAAGAAGACGCCTGAGCTCCTCAAAAGCTTGTTGACATTCCTCCGACCACAAGAAGTTCTTTGGCCGCTTGAGGATTTTGAAGAATGGGAGGCACCGCTCGGCCGACCTGGAAACAAATCTTTCCAGGGGCTGCGATCCGCCCAGTGAGCCATTGTACCTTCTTGACCGTCTTTGGCGGCACCATCTCTTGCAGCGCTCGGATCTTCTCAGGGTTCGCTTCGATTCCACGCTGGGTTACTACGAGCTAAGAAATTTACCTGAGGTGACTCCGAAGGCGCACTTGGCAGGGTTGAGCTTCATTTGATACTTTCTGAGTGTGGAGAATGCCTCATTGAGGTCAGCTACATGGTGGTCTGCTGTTCGGCTCTTCACCAGCATGTCGTCCACATAGACCTCCATGTTTCGGCCTAATTGATTTTTGAAGATCTGGCTGACCAGCCTTTGATATGTCGCTCCGGCGTTCTTCAACCCGAACGGCATCACTTTGTAACAATAAATGCCCTTATCGGTGATGAAGGTCGTCTTCTCCTCGTTTTCTGGCGCCATTCAGATTTGGTTGTATCCCGAGAAGGCGTCCATGAAGGTCAGCAACTGATGTCCTAAGGTGGAGTCAATGAGCTGGTCGATGTCGGGGAGAGGAAAGCTGTCCTTTGGGTAGGCCTCGTTCAAGTCGGTGTAGTCCACGCACATGCGCCACTTTTCGTTAGCTTTCTTCACAGTGACCATGTTGGCGAGCCAGTTTGGATAGGAGACTTTTCGGATGAAGCCGGCATCGAGAAGTTTGTCCACTTTCTCGGCCGCTGCTCGTTGTCGTTCCAGGGTGGAGCCCCGTTTTTTCTGCCACACAGGTTTGCAGGTCGGTTTTACCTGGAGTCGGTGAACCATGACCTCGGGGTCTATCCCCGGCATGTCAGTGGGTGACCAGGCGAAGATGTCCATATTGGACCGGAGGAACTCGATCAGGTGGTCTCTTTTGCGGGAGCTCAGGCCGAAGCCGACCTGCACGGTTAGCTCTGGGCAGTTTTCTTTTAAGGGAATCTGGGTAAGAAGCTCACCAGGTTCTACTCGTTCCTTCCAGGGATCGTCCCGTACTTCCAAGGTTTCGATGGGCAGCATCTGATCTGATGTTTGGGTTGGCGCCTTGACCGGTTGCTTCGCTTTGTGAGTCGCCATATAGCACCGCTTGGCTATCGACTGGTTCCCGTGAACTTCGCCTACTCCTCAGTCGGTGGGGAACCGTATGAGCAGGTGATCGGTCGAGACCACAGCTCGGAGGGCATTGAGCCCTGGTGGTCCAAGAATGACGTTGTAGGCCGAAGACAGACAGACCATAAGAAAATCCGTCCTTACAATACTTTCTCAGGGGACGAGCCCGACTGTGACAAGGAGGCTGACCTCGCCCTCAATCGGGACCGAATCCCTGGTGAGTCCGACCAGTGGAGCAAAGCTGGCTTTCCGTCATCCCCATTTTTCGGTAGATATCGTAGTACAAAATATTTTCCGAGCTTCCATTATCGACTAGGACACGCTTTACATCAAATTTACTTACAATCATGGAGATGACCACAGCGTCATCATGAGGAGTCTCAACTCCTTCCAAGTCCTTGTCCGAGACTGAGATGGCTTCGGAGGTGCGCAGGCGCTTCGGAGGGGTCCTTCTCCCGGTTGGTTCTTCAACCGAGCTTCCTTCTCCGATAGTGTTGATGGTGCCGGTGATAGGCCTATTGTCATTTGGATCTTCGGGCAGTGCGGCATTTTTCACTAGCCTCCTTTCCTCACGCCGGTTCCGCACAAACCGGTTGAGTACTCCACGGCGGATGAGCGCCTCGATCTCATCCTGGAGCTGGAAGCGATCCTCCATCTCGTGGCCGTGGTCCCGGTGGAAGCGACAATACTTCCTAGGATTGCGCCGAGCTCCTGTATCCTGCATCGGGGATGGAGGTTAGAAGTAGTCTCGACCTTCTATCTCCATTAGGATCTCTGCCCGGGGAACATTGAGGGGAGTGTAGCTCTCGTACTTCCCCAAGGGCATTCGTGGCCGCGGCGAAGATCTCGATCGAGGCGGGAACCTTGGTCGTAGTTGTCCCCGCTGTCGAGGTGGACTCCTTAGTCGAGGCAGGTTCTTATCTCGGCGGGGGGACCGGCTTCTCGGGCGGGCCGCGCTCCTCATGGCATTTCTTCTGCTTCTTTGAGACCTGCTCGGTCACGCCCCGCCAGGAGGCGATAGTCTCTTCGGCCTTCGCGTACTTCCATGCTCGGGCCAGCATTTCAGTAAAATCGGCGGGGAAGCTCTTCTCAATGGAGAAGAGGAACCTGTAGGATCGAGCCCTAGTCTTCAGTGCCGACATGGCTATCGACTGGTCGAGCTTGCGGACATCCCAGGTTGCAGCGGTAAAGCGGTTGAGGTAATCTTTGAGGGACTCTCCCTCCTTTTGTTTGATGTCAAGGAGGGAATCCAACGTTCGCCGCTGACGTCGGCTGGCAGTAAAGTTGGTGGCGAACTGCTTGCCGAGCTACTCGAAAGAGGATACCGTGCTCGACTTCAGTCCAGAGAACCAGAGCCGAGCCGTTCCCCCAAAGAGTTGCTGGGAAGGCCTTGCAGAGCACAGCTTCCGAGGACCTCTGCAATGCCATAAGGGCTCGGTAGCTTTTCAAATGGTCGAGGGGGTCGGCAGTTCCATTGTAGGGCTCCACCTAGGGTATTTTGAACCTCGGTGGGACCGGCTCGTTCTCGATCTGGCGGAAAAAGAGGGACTTAGTGGTGAACTCAAAGTAGCCCTCGTGCCTTGCCTTCCTGCTGTGGAGCGCTTCAATCTGACGCTCGAGCTTCTCGACCTTCCTGTCGAGTTTTCCACCCTGGGGGATTGCCATAGTAGTCTGCTCCGGCTCGTGTTGGTCCGGGGCTGACTCAGCTTCTGAGCGCTGCGGCCTTCTGTCTATGCTCCTCCCTGGCAGTTCTCTCCGGAGAGATGCTCGGGCTGAGCTTTGGCAGCAACACCATTCTTCGTTGTTGGTTCTCGAGGAGCCGTGGAGATTCTGGCCCTGGGGCGCCGGTTCGTCTGGAGGAAGCACTGGCTGGACCTGGGCCTGTGGAGGTGGCATAGGTGGGGCCTTCGCGCGTTGCAGGCCTTGGACGGCTGCGGTCAAGTTTTGAACTTGTTGCACCAGGGTGTTGAACTGTTTCGGCTGGACTTAGGGGACTGAGTCCGTCGGAGAACTTGGTGGTGAATTTTGATCAGAGTGCCCAGGGCTTGGTGGAGGACGCCTTGAGGTATTGGAGGCTCCTTTACTTCGCAACTTCATGGCCACAACTCGGGACCTTTCTCTAGCGCCAACTGTTGCTGGAAATTGGACCCGAGGGCTACCAGTGGCTGAGAAGGAGGAGCTCCGGCATGAGAAGGTGGGTGGCAGTCCGTCGGCGGGTGGCATCCTCCGGGGGACCTGCAAAAAGCCAATTGCCGGGTTTCCGGCGCCGGCCCTCCGATGCTTAAGTCAAAGGGTGCTAATGCGTAGAGGGAGAGAAAATATTTTCTCGAGTTTTAGAGTCTGGACCCGCTCTAAGAGGGAGGGGTTTTTCTTTTATAGAGGAGTACAGGTTTACCTGCAATGTGATAGGGCGAACGGGTTATCGTCATGATTGAGCATAATCATGTAAATTAATGCACGATTGTGTGAATTAATGCATTGCCATGGGAGATCAGGCCAGAGCCAGTGAGTCGTCGTGGCTGATCGGACGTGGCTGAGTGGGCCAACTGCTTGCCGTGGAGGGCTTGAGATCCGTAGATAGCATGTGCATTGATTGTTGAGTGAGCCGGAGATCAGCGGAGGCTATGCACATTAATTATTGAGTGAACCGGAGATCTGCGGAGGCCATATGCCTTAATTGTTGAGTGAGTCGGAGATCTACGGAGGCCATGCGCCTTAATTGTTGTAGGGCATGGACCCCGATCGAGCTGCAGAAGGATGTGACCGCAGTGGGTGGATAGTGAGGTCGGGCTTCCGAGGTCAAGGATGCTGAGGTCGGGTGCCCGGGTCGGGCGTCTCGAAGTCGAGCACCTGGCCGGGCACCAGGTCGGGAGCCCTGAGGTCGGGCCTAAGGTTGGGCGCCTTGAAGTCGGGCGCCTCCAGGTCGGGCGTCTTCAGATCGGGCGCCTCCAGGTCGGGCGCCTCCAGGCCAGACGCCTTCAGGTCGGACGCCTCCAGGTCGGATGCCTCCAGGTCGGGCGCCTTAAGATCGGACGCCTTCGATCACGTGCTGGTGATGCGCCCACGTGTTTCAGGGCGATTCATTTTTCCCCAACAATGCCCAAAGATTTTTTGGCCGAAGCCGTTAATTGTGCGGTGTACTTATCAAACTGGTGTCCTACCAGGAGTGTGCCAAATCAAACACCACAAGAACCATGGAGTGGAAGAAGATCAAGTGTCTCTCATTTGCATGTTTTTAGAAGCATAGCCTATGCACATGTGCTGGATAGAAAACGCTCTAAGCTAGATGACAAGAGTGAAAAATTGGTCTTCATCGGTTATGATGCAAGTTCCAAGGGCTCCAAGTTGTACAATCCACGAAGTCACAAAATCATCGCTAGTAGAGATGTTGAATTTGACGAAGCAAGTTCATGGGATTGAAATTCTCCAAAAGAAGAGTATGACTTTTTTCTTTCTTTGAAGAGGAGCAAGAAAGTCAAGTCTTGGAGCCCTCTTCTCCACCTTCACCGCCTCCATCATCCACTCAAGTGCAATCATCTCCATCATCAAGTGAGGCAAGTTCAAGTGAAGGACCAAGAGGCACAAAGAGTCTTCAAGACATATATGATGCCACGGATGAGGTAACGGAAAGATTAAGTGATTTAACATTTTTTTGTCTTTTTGCCGGTGGTGAACCTCTAAGCTTTGAAAAAGCAACTCAAGACAAGAAGTGGAGAGATGCTATGAATGAAGAAATCAGAGCCATTTGGCTAAGGTATTTGTTGAAGAAGCTTCATATGTTACAAGAAGAACCAACAAAGATTTTTATGGACAATAGTATTAGCCAAGAATCCGGTGCTTCATGAGCGAAGCAAGCATATCGATACAAAGTATCATTTCATTAAAGAATGTATGGCTAAGAAGGAAGTGAAGCTCAAGTACATGAAGTCTCAAGATCAAGTTGCCGATATTTTCATTAAATCCCTCAAGAATGAAAATTTTTGCAAGTTAAGGAGTTAGCTTGGAGTTGCAAAACCAAGTTTAGGAGGGGGGTGGTGTTGGTTACTAAACTTAGTTTTAATATTAGTAACTTATAGTTTTATTTTCCGTAATTGCATATTAGTATGGTAAGGAGTTACATGTCTTTTGGATTTTTAGTCATGTGGGAGTTACATATCTTTTGGATTTTTAGTCATGTGGAAGTTACATGGAGTTATAAGGATTTTATTTAGAGGGAGTTATTTGAGATTTATTTGGGGTTATGAATAGTGTAATGACCAATTCAATTTGGGAGGTTAAAAGATCATCTAATGGCGCCTATAAATATCCATGTACTCTAGTTATTTTTTGAAATTAGTGGAATATAAGTTATTCATGTGTGCCTAGAATCCTCTCCACTTTTCTTCCATAGAGTAATTTATGAGTGTGAACCCTCTTGATTTCCAACAAGTAACAGACTTTGGAAAAGAAGAAGTGAACCCCCAGCAGAAGTATATGCAAAGCATGGAAGCTTTGCAAAAGAGATTTCCGAAGCTCAGGAACCCCAGATAAGGATGGTGTGAGTCACCATTTTCCTTAAGCAAGCCGATGATAGTTTGTTAATCTCCCTCAATCCATACCCTTGTTGCCTTGAGATCCATCACAACACCTAGACCTTCGAGAGTGTTAGCCAACCTAAAGACTCGGAGGATTAGTTTAGAATTTGAAATATTAAGGATTAGTTTAAAATTTAAATTGCTATTTTATTGTTTTGATTGTAACCTTCGTCTATTACATTCTAGCTACCTTTTTGTTGTATTGTAATGCTATTTAATGACATCAATACAATAGTGTTTGGTCATTGAAGGCCAGACCTTTAATCCTCATCTTAATTCTTTCATGGTATTAGAGCCAACTAAAAGCACACGCTTTTGATCCATCCTTTTTATCCTTTTCTATGGCTACTTCTGATAACGCTTCTGCACCCTCCATCTTTGCTCCCAACATTGGCCAATTAATATCGGTCAAGTTAGATGGTGAGAATTATCTACAATAGATTTCTCAGTTTATCCCTGCACTCAAGTCTAATGATCTTTGGGGTTTCGTGGATGGATCTGAACCGTGCCCCAATATAACTCTCCCTCTTATGACTCACAAACCAGATGGTGATGTTAATCCTGCCTTTCTTCTCTAGACCAAAAAGGACCAATTTGTCTTGTCCTGGATCAATGCCACGCTACACCCTAAAGTTCTCTCTACGGTGTATGCCCTCACTACTACTCAGCAAGCTTAGGCTTCTTTATCTAATCGCTTTGCTTTTCAGTCCAGGTCCAGGATTAATCTTCTTCAACGCTAGCTGCGCAGTCTTCGCATTGACAATCGTTCTTGCTCGAAGTACCTGGCCCTTGCTAAGGGTCTAGTTGATCAGCTTGCCCTTGTTGGAAAGGTTGTTGACGATGATGATCTCATCTCCACACTGCTTGGTGGCTTAAGTGTTCAGTTTCTTCTGTTTCAGAATTCTGTCAATATTCTAACCCGCAGTTCTAGTCTATCATTTGAAGATTTCCATGCTAAATTACTCACGTTTGAGCATACCTTGGTATCTCACAATCGAGTTGCTGCTTCGGAGGGCTCCTATGCCTTTGTTGTTCATAATTCATCACTGCCTCAGTCACCTGCTTCGGCTGCTTCTTATGCTTTGGCTGCTTGCCAACGTAATCCGCCCTTTCCTCCTCGTAACAACAACAACAAATCCAAGGGTAAGGCTCCTCTTCCTCATGGTGGTCCTGGTGTTCTTCCTACACCACATCAAGGTCCTTCACAGCATTCTAATCCGAATAAATAGGCTTTGCCAGATTTGTGGCAAATTTAGACATGGTGCTCTAGATTGTTTTCACCACTTCAAGGACGTCCTCCTCATCAGACGTTAGTTGCTATGGTTGCTCAACTGAACACTGCATTTCTTGCTCGGACTGCACCCTCCTTGAGCAACACTACCTGGTATGTTGATAGCGGTGCTAACCAATACATTACTGCTAATCTCGAGCAACTCCCCAATGCACAACCCTATGCTAGTGGTGACAACATAGCTATTGGTAACGTCACTGGATTGGATATTGCCAATACTGGTTCACTTCTTTTTAGGTCTTCCCTCTCTAATCTTCAAATGTCTCATGTTCTTCATTGCCTACAAGCCTTTGCTAATCTACTTTCCATCAATCAATTTTGTATTGAAAAGAACTATTTTTTTATTCTCATGGGGTCTCATTACTTTGTTCTAGATGTTCAGATGAGAAAGATACTGCTTCAAGGCCAAAGTGAAGGAGGTCTCTATCCAATCACCTGCACAAAACAACGCCTGCTTCTTCGCCTAAGTTAGCTACCCTTTTAGGTGTTAGGGCTCATGTCTCTGTCTGGCACTCAAGATTGGGACATCCTGTCTATTCAGTTGTGTCTAAGTTAGTTCGTGATTTTTCTTTGCCAATTAGTGGCTCTCTTAATAAACCTGCCGTTTGTCTTGCTTGTCAACTTGGCAAGCACAAACAATAGCCCTTCTTTGAATCCACTCGGGTCACTACTTTCCCTCTCGAGATTATACATACTGATGTTTGGACTTGCTCTACTCGATCAATTAATGGATGCTTTGCATATGTTTTGTTTATCGATGACTTTTCTAGATTCACGTGGATCTAGCCTTTAAAGTCTAAAGTCGATGTGTATTTGTGCTTCCAAAACTTTAAAAGCATGGTTGAAAATCAGTTTCCACACAAAATCAAATACTTACAGTCTGATAATGGTGGCGAATACACATCCACACAATTTAAAAAAATTTTAGCACAAAATGGAATTTGTCATCGATTAAGCTATCCATATACAACTCAATAGAATGGCTTAGCTGAGCGCAAACATAAACATATCATGGATATGGGGCTCTCGCTTCTAGCTCAATCAGAACTTTCAATGGATTTTTGGGTAGATGCATTCTTAACATTTGCTTTCTTGATCAATAGGCTACCAACACCAGTTCTTGATAATCTCTCTCCATATTACAATTTTTTCTCCAAATCTCCTGATTACTCCTTCTTACGCAATTTTGGTTGTGCCTATTATCCTCTCCTTCGTCCTTATAACTCTGAAAAGCTAATCTTTCGAAGTAAACAGTGTATATTTATCGGGTATAGCTCTTGTTACAAAGGATATCATTGTTTTGACCCTATATCTCAAAAAATATATATTTCCAAAAATGTGGTCTTTGATGAGGAGCTATTTTCTATGGCAAAAGGTGAGACTCCTAACTCTCCTTCAACATCATCACTTCTGGAAACATCAGGTAAGACTTCTAACTTTTCTCCAATTTTACCTACTATTCCTATGTCAATGCACCCTAATGCATCATCCACACAAGCTAATCCTACTCACACTCCTTTATCTATTCAAACATCAAATCCTTTTCCTACCTCATCCTCTCCTACTTTTTCTCCACCTGATCCTGAACCTAGTACACCGTTACATATCTCTTCCCAAATTCATCAACCTTCCACCTCTTTGACTGACTCTATTACTTTATCCTCTTTACATGATCCTCCTTGGCCTGTTGACTCTATCTCAACTAGTGAGCCTAGTACCAGCAGTGTAGTCACTAGATCCTAAACCGGTCATCCATGACCAAAAACCTTTTCTGATTACCAAGTTTATTACCCAACCAGACATCCCCCTCGTGCTCTTCAGACTGTCCTCCTTCCACCTGAACCAAACTGCTTTTCCAAAGTTGTGAAGTCACCCCAGTGGAGAGCTGCTATGGGAGAAGAGTTTGATGCTCTTATTGCTAATGGCACTTGGTCGCTTGTTCCTCGACCACCAGGCCACAAGGTTTTTCACAACAAGTGGGTTTATCGTTTGAAATAGAAGCAAGATGATTCCATCGATTGCTGCAAAGCCCGACTTGTAGCAAACGGCTTTGATCAGAGGAGTGGGGTTGACTTTACAAAGACATTTAGTCTTGTTATTATACCTTCATCTGTTCGTGTGTTGCTAGTTTTAACAGTGCAATTTGACTAGCCGATTCATCAGCTTGATGTTTCTAGTGCCTTCCTCCATGGTGTTCTTACATGGAGCAACCTCAGGGATTTGTTGATCCCCAGTTTCCACAACATGTCTGCAAGTTATATAAGGCTGTTTATGGTCTTAAACAAGCACCTCGTGCTTAATTCACGAGGCTACATGATTCTCTGCTTAAGCTTGGCTTTGTTTCCTCTTATGTTGATTCATCCCTATTTATTCTTCATCAAGATGCTGTTCAGATTTTTATTTTAATATATGTCGATGACATTTTATTTATAGGGACTGATGCTTCAGCTATTGCATCGGTGATCACCTCTCTTCAACAGGAATATCGCCTGAAGGACCTTGCCCAATTGAATTATTTTCTTGGTATTCAGGTTTTTGGTGACTCTACTGGTATTCACCTGCGACAGTCCAAGTACATTGGAGATGTCCTTGATCGGTCTCATCTTGTTAGAATCAAACTTGTTGCCTCTCCTTCTACTGTTGGGTCCAAATTATCTTCATTCGATGGTGACCTTCTCTCGGATGATGATGCTACTCAATATCGTCAAATAGTTGGTGTGCTCCAATATTGCACACTCACCTGTCTGGATATAAGTTATTCAGTGAACCAGCTTTGTCAGCACATGCATCAACCTTCATTAGTTCAATGGATTGCAGCCAAATGGGTCCTTCGCTATTGGAAGGGTACTATTGATCATGGTTTGTGGTCCTCTAAAAGTGATCTTTTATTACAGAGATTTTGTGACTCAAACTGGGCAGGTAATCCTGATGATAGATGCTCAACGTCCAGGTATGGTGTATTTCTTGGCTCTTCATTGATTTTCTAGTCTGCGAAAAAGCAATCAATTGTATCTCGCTCTAGCACGGAGGCAGAATACAGATCATTGGCTCTTCTTACAGATGAAATATACTGGTTAAGAATGTTGTTTAAAGAACTTCACATTTCCCTCTCAGATCCACCTACTTTATGGTGTGATAATGTTAGTGCAATATCTCTTGCTTCGAATCCTGTGTTTCATGTAAGAACAAAGCATGTCAAGATTGATTTTCATTTTATTCGAGAGAAATACTCAATGGTGATGTTGTTGTTAAGTATTTGAACACTCAGGATTAGATTGCAGATGTCTTTACGAAGAGTCTCTCTTTTGTTCTTTTCAAGCTTCTAAGGGACAAACTGATGGTTGTTCCACCCCCTATCAGTTTGTGGAGAGTGTTAGCCAACCTAAAAACTCGGAGGATTAGTTTAGAATTTGAAATACTGAGGATTAGTTTAAAATTTAAAATGTTGTTTTAGTGTTTTGATTGTAACCTCCGTCTGTTATATTCCAGCTGCCTTTCTGTTGTATTGTAATGCTATTTAATGACATCAATATAATACCGTTTGGTCATTGAAGACCAGATTTTTAATCCTCATCTTAATTCTTTTAGAGAGCAACTTTAAGTTCAACTAGAGGAAAAATGTTGTCATAAGATGGGATTGCGAATGACAAACCCGGCACCAGCAATAACATCAGATTGGAGTGAGCCAACAAAGTTGACAAGAAATTGAACTCACACTGAAATCTAGCTGAAAAGCCTACTTTGAGTTTGGGCTGAGCCCAACTCATTGGACCTTATACAGAATCTATATCTTGGGCTCTACTCCTCTGTCTCAGGTTGATCTTTGTACAAGGAAAGAACATGTGAGCCCATTCAGCAAGATTTGCAAGCTGCTACCAGAGTTAAGTTTTAAATCAATGAAGAAAATAAGCCAAAACTTAGGAATTAGGGTTCATCTGGAGAGGAATTTTTCCACAGCTGCCCAGTCGGTGGTTCTGTTTCTCACTGGTGCCATTTTATGGTCATGCTGGAAAAAAAGAAATATCATAAATTTCATGAACAAATAATCTTCTATAAAGTAAGTGCTATAGAAAGTTTACAGCTATTCTCTTTTTGGTCCAACCTCTGTAATGCAAAGTTGTTTAATGAGCACGCAAAAATCTGATACAAAATAAGAAAATTATCTATCCTGATAAATGGAGCTTGACCTTGCTGTTACTTGAGCAAATGGATTACTCAATGTAGGACATCAAGCTGGTTCTTTGTTGAGCTGAAGTTGCATCATTTGTTTTTTTGGATTTTCTGTGCTTTTCTATTTCTGCAACTGCTTTGTTTCTATTATATTGTCTTGCTTTAATCTTGATGGGAGGCAAAATGGATCGTCCTACTCCAGTGTGGGACCACCCAATTCCTGTCGAGTAGACCTCAGAGTCGAGTAGGCTAGACTTCGGTCCCGCTAAGAGCCAGGCCGAGCCGACCTCCCCAAGCACATGTGACCGAATATTTCGGCCTAGGCAGCCCCTTTCCACGAACCATTGCTCGCCAGCCACGCCATGACATGACGACCAAGGACCATGCCTTGCTGCCAAGAGCCATACCCTGCCACACCTGCCAACACCATTGTAGAGTGATTGATTAAAACCCCTATTTGATTTTGATGAGCTCAAAGCATTTGAGTATATCTTATGTTTACTAATGAATTCAATTAAGTGTTTCAGTGAAAATCGTGTCTAAGTGTTTCTAGACATGGTTCAAGATATTTTGGATAAGGCATGAAGTCAGTTTGAACCAAAGTCTGAGACTCGAGTCAACTCCAGGATATTACGAGTCGACTCCAAGCGTATCAGAATCACTGGCACGGGCTCGAGTCGACTCCAGATCAGTACGAGTCGACTCCGACTGAGAACAGACAGACGAACAGAAAGCATCAACTTAAAACCTGTCAGCGAGTCGACTCCTGAAGTGCGCGAGTCGACTCCGATGCTTACCGAGTCGACTCCGGAGTAATATGAGTCGACTCCAAGAAGCTACAGACAGAAAAGTCAGAGAGCGTTATTTCGACCCTGAGATTCGAGTCGACTCCTGTGGAACGCGAGTCGACTCCGATGGTTGGCAGGTCGACTCCAAAGAAAGCGAGAGTCGACTCTCAGTGGTACACAAAGAAAAAGTCAGAGAGGAGTTTTCGGACTCTGAGATTCGAGTCGACTCCCGCAATACACGAGTCGACTCCGAGACAGCGCTCCACCAAAAAGACAGAAGGCCAAGTTTCGGAAACTGAGAGCCGAGTCGACTCCAGAGAAGTTCGAGTCGACTCCAAGACTGGACGAGCCAAAAGACAGAAGATCGGGAGTTCGGGCTCTGAGCGCCGAGTCGACTCCCAGGACTGTCGAGTCGACTCGAGCGGACCAAATTGAAAAGTTGATCTACGGATTTCATGGGAGGAGCCGACTCCGAAAATGCCAAGTCAGCTCCAGAAGTTGGCGAGTCGACTCCGGGTCAAGACGAGTCGACTCCCAGTCGAAGAGGCCACTTTAATTCAAATCCGGAACAGTTGCCGAGTCGACTCCAGAAAAGCATGAGTCGACTCCCGCTACAGCTGAGTCGACTCCTGATCGCGCGAGTCGACTCCGACCCCCCAACGGACATATTGTCAGGTTGTGCAGAGTGTGCAGAACGGGCAGAAAAAGGTGTCTAACGGCTAGTTTCCGTGAGGGATGGTTTAAATAGTCACAGAGGACTGTAGCAAGGTAGAGAAGCACCATTCCATTCAAAGAGATCAAGCTTTCATTCTCTGCAAGTTGGTTTTCAACGAAAAGAGGGAAGAGCGGCATTAACTCCATCCAACTTCCTCTTCCCAGCATTTAAAGAAGCCTCCTCATGCATTCAAGTCGACCAGACATTCAAGAGGAGACCCGAAGCTCAAAAAATCCTACTCAACTCCAACTCAAACGTGTTTGAGGGCTTCTAACCTCTCTTCAGTTTATATTGTTATTTATCTGCTTTTGAGAAGCTTTGTTTTCTGTTTGTCCCTTTTATTTACATCTTGTCTTTGCTTGGTTCAATCGGGGGATTGAATCAAGGGTATAGAGGTTGGTTGGTGAGCCGAGTATAAAATCAACGTGTGTAAGGGTTCGATTGTGATCCCGGGAAAACAATCGGGGTGGTTCTAGTCGGTAAGCCAGGGAAAACCGACCGAGTTCGTTGTGAGCTCGTAAAACAACAAGTTTGGTTGTGAGCTTGTAAAACAACCGGCTGTAATCCAAGGGGTTATAGTGAATTTCCAAGTGAGACTTGGGGAGTGGACGTAGGAGCAAGGGTTAGCTCCGAACCACTATAAAACATTGTGTTTGTGATTGATTGTCTCTCTCTATTACTCTCATTTCATTCACAGCACATATAAACGAATCAATCATCACGCTAAAGCATTAATTAGTCATCCACAAATGTTTTAAATAGCTAAATTATTTTAAAACCCAATTCACCCCCCCTCTTGGGTTGTCTATCTGGGCAACAAGTGGTATCAGAGCCTAAACTCTTCTACCTTAGAGTCAAAGATCAAAATGACAACCCCATTTGGATCTTCCCACATTGAGAGTCAGTCCACCCAAAGACCCCCTTTCTTTAATGGATCCGACTACTCATATTGGAAGGCTAGGATGAAAATATTTATCCAAGCCCAAGATTATGAGATGTGGACCATTATAGTGAATGGACCATACATCCCATCCATCTATGTAGAGGGTGTCAATGTACCCAAACTGGAAAAGGATTGGGATGACCATGACTTTAGGAAGGCACAACTCAATGCGAAAGCAATGAATGTGCTCTATTGTTCACTAGATAGGAATGAATTCAATAGAGTCTCTACTTGCAATTCTGCAAAAGAGATTTGGGATAGACTTGAAGTGACCCATGAGGGCACGAATCAAGTCAAAGAATCCAAAATAAATATATTGGTTCATAAGTATGAACTATTTAAAATGGATTCTAATGAATCAATCACATGCATGTTCACTAGGTTTACTGACATTGTCAATGGCCTAAAAAGCCTTGGCAAAAATTATACTAACAGTGATCTTGTCAGGAAAATTCTTCGCTGTCTACCAAGGTCATGGGAAGCCAAGGTGACGGCAATCCAAGAAGCTAAGGACTTGAACAAGCTTCCACTTGAAGAGCTCCTTGGATCCCTAATGACTCACGAGCTAACAATGAAGCAGCACAGCGAAGAAGAGTCCTCCCATAAGAAAAAGGTAATAGCTCTTAAATCTACATCATCTAACAAAGATCTGTCTTGCAGTAGCAGCAGTGAAGAAGAAGATCATGAGGGAGATGATGATGAGGCTCTCCTCGTGCGCAAGTTCAGAAAATTCATCAACAACAAGAAGTCCTATCATCAAAGGAGAGGCCCCTCAAATTCCTATCGGAAGGATAAAGGTAAGGAAAGGAAAAATGAGGAGATTGGGTGTTATGAGTGCAAGAAACCGGGGCACATCCGAGCTGAGTGTCCCTTACTAAAGAAGGGGAGCAAATACAAGAAGAAGAAAGCTCTCGTCACCACCCTATCGGACTCCGACTCATCATCATCATCATCGGATGATGAACAAGAAGAAAAGGCCAATTTCTGCTTCATGGCCAATGAAAATGAGGTAACGTCCGAATCGCATTTAGATTTTACATTTGATGAATTGTATGATGCATTTAATGAACTAATGATTGAATATAAGGCCATAAATCTTAAGAATAAAGAGCTAAAGATAGCTAATCAATCATACCTACATAAATATGATAAATTAGTTAAGGATAAGGACTCTATCACCAAAGAAAAGTTAGAACTTAAGACAAGCAATCAACTCTTAACTCAAAAGACTAATACCTTGAGTAAAGATAATGAAAAATTAACTAAGGAAATTTCAGAACTTAAAAACAATAAACAAATCTTAAACGAGAATCTCATAAAAGATTTAAACATTCTAAAAACCGAAAAACAAACTCTAACTAAAGAACTTGAAAAGTACAAATCTTTGGTTGAAAAGTTTACATATAGTTCTGAAAAATTGAATATGATACTTAATAGTCAACGAGCAGTATTTAATAGAGCGGGTTTAGGGTATAAACCAAAAAACAAGCAAAAACTTCTTAGTAACTTCTTTGTTAAAGCTGGGGAAAGTAAAACTAAGAAAATAACCTGTTTTTGTTGTGGAACCTTAGGACATAAAACAAATGTGTGCGATTATAGAAAAGGTAAAACTAAAAGAAAAATTAAAAGGGTATGGGTTCCAAAAGGAACCAACATGACTAACCATGAAGGACCCAAGAAAACTTGGGTACCTAAGATTATATGATCTACTTGTGTAGGAGTGTCTTGCAGCCAAGGTCAATAAAAATTGCTGGTACTTGGATAGTGGCTGCTCAAGACACATGACGGGTGACAAGGATCAATTCTTCTCCCTTGAAGCTAAGAAGGGAGGTGCTGTGACTTTTGGAGACAACAACCAAGGTCACATCATTGGTATAGGTAAAGTATAAATTATCCCTTCTACTTTTATTAATAATGTTAGGTATGTTGACGGTCTTAAGCATAATTTATTAAGCATTAGTCAATTATGTGATAGAGGCTATAATGTCATGTTTAAACCATCACTATGCATCATAACAAACCCAAATGACAATAGTTTAGTTTTTAAAGGAATAAGACGTGGAAATGTGTATGTTGTAGACCTTGAGGATCTTGCCAAACACAACCCATGTTTAGTTGTTAATGAAACCAAGGATAATGATGCTAGTTGGTTATGGCATCATAAGTTAGGTCATGCAAGCATGGACACAATATCTAAACTAGTTAAAAGAGATTCTGTGATAGGTTTGCCAAAATTAAAATTTGAAAAGAATAAAATATATGAAGCATGTCAATTTGGCAAACAATCAAGGAACTCCTTTAAATCTATAAATTGCGTCTCTACCTCTAGACCTCTAGAACTACTACACATGGACCTCTTCGGACCAACTAGAACCACAAGTCTAGGAGGAAATAAATTTGGTCTAGTTATCGTAGATGATTACTCTAGATTCACTTGGGTTATGTTCTTAGCACATAAAGATCAAGCTTTTTCAGTCTTTAAAAAGTTTCATAAGGAAGTAACAAATGCTAGAGATTCTTCAGTCATAGCCATTAGAAGTGACCATGGAACCGAATTTGAAAATCAGTTATTCGATGAGTTTTGTAGTAAAAAGGGGATAACTCATAATTTTTCTGCACCTAGGACACCACAACAAAATGGAGTTGTGGAGAGGAAAAATAGAACTCTAGAGAAAATGGCTAGAACTATGTTATGTGAAAGTAACCTCCCTAAGTACTTTTGGGGAGAAGCCATTAATACTTCTTGTCATATATTAAATAGAGTTCTATTAAGACCCATTATAAAGAAAACACCTTATGAACTTTGGAAAAACAGAAAACCAAAGGTAAACTATTTTCATATCTTTGGATGTAGGTGTTTTGTTCATAATAATGGAAAGATAATCTAGGAAAATTTGACTCTAAATCTGATGAGGGCATATTCTTAGGGTACTCTACAACTAGTAAAGCCTATAGAGTCTTTAATAAAAGAACCCTAGTCATAGAAGAATCTATACATGTTGTTTTTGATGACTCGAGTGATATCTCCTCTAGTAAGAGAGTTAATTTTGATGATGATACGGAAATTCTTGAAGAAAAGATTGATGAGATGACATTACAAGATAACAATCAAAAATTAATTGAAGATGCATCATCAAGCCAAGAGACTATAGTAGATCATGGGCTAACTAAAGCTTGGAGGTATGCTCACGGGCATCCTAAGGAATTAATTCTAGATGATCCGTCTCAACCTATTAGGACTAGAGCATCCCTTAGGAACTTAAACAATCATCTAGCTTTCGTTTCACATTTTGAGCCCAAACACATAGAAGAAGCTGAAAAAGATATAAATTGGATAAATGCAATGCAAGAAGAATTAAACCAATTTACTAGAAACAAAGTATGGAATCTAGTTGAAAGACCTACTGAATATTCAATTATAGGTACCAAATGGATTTATAAAAATAAACTTGATGAAAATGGTATTGTAATAAGGAATAAGGCTAGACTAGTAGCAAAGGGTTATAATCAAGAAGAAGGTATAGATTTTGATGAACCTTTGCTCCTGTAGCTAGACTTGAGGTTATTAGCATATGCATGCTCTAAGGACTTCAAACTATTTCAAATGGATGTAAAAAGTGCATTTTTAAATGGGTATATTAATGAGGAGGTATATGTAGAACAACCTCCTGGTTTTGAAAATCATCAATACCCTAATCATGTATATAAATTGAACAAAGCACTTTATGGTTTGAAACAAGCACCTAGAGCATGGTATGAGAGGCTTAGCAAATTCCTATTAGAACATGAGTTTTCTAGGGGAAATGTAGATACAACATTGTTTTTAAGGAAGAAAAACAAAGATATGTTGTTAGTGCAGATTTATGTTGATGATATCATTTTCGGTGCTACTAACAATCGCCTCTGCGAAGAATTTGCTGATTTGATGCAGAGTGAATTTGAAATGAGCATGATGGGAGAGCTGAATTACTTCCTTGGACTTCAAATCAAACAATCTGAAGAAGGCATCTTCATCAATCAAGCCAAATACATCAAGGAGATGCTCAAGAAGTTTGATATGGAGGGAAACAAGTCAATCAGCACCCCCATGAGCTCATCATGCAAATTAGACCAAGATGAATCAGGTAAATCTGTAGATCAGAAACTATATAGAGGTATGATAGGATCTTTATTGTATCTTACTGCAAGTAGACCTGATATCATGTTTAGTGTTTGCATGTGTGCTAGATATCAGTCTAATCCTAAGGAATCACATCTAATTGCAGTTAAGAGAATCTTTAAATACCTAATAGGAACTAAGAATATAGGTTTATCGTATTCTAAAGAATCTAGTCTGAACTTAATAGGATATACAGATTCAGACTTTGCTGGATGTAAACTTGATAGAAAAAGCACCAGCGGGTCATGTCAATTCCTAGGAGAAAACTTAATATCATGGTTTAGCAAGAAACAAAACTCGGTTGAATTATCTACTGCTGAAGCTGAATATGTTGCAGCCGGGAGTTGTTGTGCTCAAATCTTATGGATCAAACAACAATTGAAAGATTATGGCATTAAACAAAATAAAATATCCATTAATTGTGATAATACAAGTGCCATTAATCTAACTAAGAATCCAATTCAGCATTCAAGAACTAAACATATTGAGATAAGACATCACTTTATAAGAGATCATGTACTGAATGGTGATGTGACACTACAGTTTGTTTGTACTGATGATCAATTAGCTAACATTTTTACAAAACCCCTAAGTGAAGAGAGATTTAGTGTGCTTAGGAGGGGATTAGGAGTGATTGATCCATGCTAGTGGTATTTTCCACTAGTTCATTGATTTTGATGATTAGATTGTGGTTAATTTAGAGTTTCTTTACAATGATCATCAAATCAGATCATAACTTCGTGATTTTCCCTCATTCGGCACGAACATAGCATGATTTTACGGTGCGTGCCAGGGTTCGAGACGACTCGAGCATGTTTCAGAGTCGGCTCGTAAGGGGGAGTCGACTCGCGCATTCACGGGAGTCGACTCGAGAACAATGGCAGCAGAGGGGGAGTCGACTCGCATACAGTCGGGAGTCAACTCGAGGTCAATAGGCGCATAAGAAGAGTCGACTCGCGCATATTTTGGAGTCGACTCGAGGTCGAGTCGACTCGCGACTCAGTGGAGTCGACTCGCAGTCGGGATCCGACTTTTAACCCTAACTTCATCGCTTAGAAAATATTTCTTTTCACCGCCGCCACTGTTCAAAACCCTAGAGTCGACTCGTAGATCGTCTCCGGCCGCCCCTAGGTCCTTTTCCCGTCGATTTTTCATCGCCCATTAGGTTTTCATCCCATTCTAGGTCAACCATGCCTCGCAAATCCGTTGTCTCAAGCCGGAAGAGGCCCCATTCTGCGACCGGTGCCGAGCGGCGTTCCAAGGCTCGGAATGACCCCGTGAGGCCACAACCTTCGGCTCGTTCCCCGCCGAGGGCGGTTCCCGCGAGGCCGTGGGCCGGGAAGGCGGTCTCCACCGGGAGATACGTCGATTTCGACTATCTCTCCCGGGAGGGCTTCACCATAGGTGAGAGATTGCGTGTCCAGGGCTTAGAATATTTTCTTATGTTAGATCTCCCCACATACCCTGGATTAGTTAGAGAGTTTTACGGTACCGTCCATCGGGGAGATGGGGGTATAGAGGGCACGGTAGCCGGTGTCCCTTTGTTCATTTCGGAGGATATCATTGCCCACATCCTCTACCTTCCACAAGTAGGGGTGGCTCCCACACATCCCGAGGATAGGACTGAGGCCCTTACGGCCATTCTAGGATACCCACCTCAGTCCCCCTTAGATGAGGTGTCCGCTAGCTCACTTCCTGTTGAGGTGCGGATCCTCCTGAGCATCTTGTCTAGGTCTATTTTCCCGAAGACTGGCCGCTTCGATTTTGTTTCTGAGAGGGACCTCGCCCTTATGTTTTATATTCTTCAGGACACCCCAATCAACTTCCCCAAACTCATTTATAGGTATCTATGTGAGCCACTAGATAGACCTAGGCTCACCCTCCCCTATGGCATGTTGTTCACCCTTATCTTTAGGGAGGCCGAGCTCCCTATTCCTGAGGGGGAACCCTCTCGCGCATTGCGATGGACAGATCGCATGCGTCCGGGGACCCTACACAGGATGGAGTTTCGGAAGGTAGAGGGGACCTGGGTTAGGAAGTCTTCCACCTCCACACATACCACCAGACATTCCCCTAGTCCTGAGCCAGATTCTGACTATCCTGACATCTGGCGGATCGCTCCTGAGCAGCTCCTGGAGTTGCGGCAGGAGATTGTCCGAGACCTGCGAGATGATCTGCTTCGGGAGCTCCGAGGTTCAGTGCCTGCTCCCACTCCTGCACCCACATCTTCTGAGTTGGTCCCTCCCTTGACAGCCGTGACTGACATGACGACCCATGTACGGGAAGAGATCTACAATGTCCGGAGTTTGGTCCAGGCTCAGTTCTCCAGTATGAGTGAGGTCACGGGCATCACTCGGAAGATGCGCGATGACATCCGGAAAGGACATGAGCACCACTACTCAGGGGGCCGAGCGCTTGTCGAATGTGCTCATCGACAAGCTGGACGCACTTCAGAAGTCGGTGACCGAGCTCGACACGATGCATAGCAGGGCCACCTCGGCCATCATCCGACAGCTAGAGCACGTCACCAATGCGGTCCAAGCACTCGCTGAGCGCATGCCTCGAGGAGCCACATCCTCGAGAGGAGGAGACACATCCTCGAGAGGAGGAGATATATCCTCGAGAGGAGGAGTTACATCCTCGAGGAGACCTTAGCTGTTTTTGTGTTGACATGTATTGTTTTGCTTTACTTATTGTATTCTCAAATGTATTTACATACAAATCAATACTGTGGAGTGATTGATTAAAACCCCATTTGATTTTGATGAGCTCAAAGCATTTGAGTATATCTTGTGATTACTAATGAATTCAATTGAGTGTTTCAGTAAAAATCCTGTCCAAGTGTCTCTAGATTTGGTTCATAGTATTTTGGATAAGTTAAGAAGTCTGCTGAACCAAAGTCTGAGACTCGAGTCGACTCCCGAGTATCACGAGTCGACTCCAAGCGTATCAAGTTCACTGGCACGAGCTCGAGTCGACTCCAGACTAGTACGAGTCGACTCCGACTGAGAACAGAAAGAAGAACAGAAAGCCTCATCTCAGAACCTGTCAACGAGTCGACTCCTGAAGTGCGCGAGTCGACTCCAATGATCAACGAGTCGACTCCAGGGTAGAAAGAGTCGACTCCAAGAGGTACACAAAGAAAAGTCAGAGAGCAGTTTTCGAGTCTGAGATTCGAGTCGACTCCCAGACAGCTCGAGTCGACTCCAAGACAAGCTTCACGTCAAAAGGCAGAAGACCAACTTTCGGAAACTGAGAGCCGAGTCGACTCCAAGGAAGTTCGAGTCGACTCCAAGACTGGATGAGCCAAAAGATAGAGAATCGGGAGTTCGGGCTCTGAGATTCGAGTCGACTCCAAGGACAGTCGAGTCGACTCGAGTGGACAAAATTCAAAATTGGATCCACGGACTTCAGTGGATGAGCCGACTCCAAAATTGCCAGATCAGCTCCAGAAGTTGGCGAATCGACTCCGGGTCAAGACGAGTCGACTCCCAGTCGTGACGGCAACTTTCATTCAAATTTGGAACAGTTGCCGAGTCGACTCCGGAAAAGCTTGAGTCGACTCCCGCTACAGCCGAGTCGACTCCTGATCGCGCGAGTCGACTCCAACCCACCAACGGTCATATTGTCAGGCTACGCAGAGTGTGCAGAGCGGACAGAAAAAGCAGTGTAACGGCTAGTTTCCGTGGGGGTTGGCTTAAATAGCCACAGAAGACTGTAGCAAGGCAGAGAATATTCATTCCACTCCAACTAATCAAGGATTCAAGCTCTGCAACGTGCTCTTCAACGAAAAAAGGAAGATCTGCATTTACAGCTCCACCTACATCTTCCCAGCAATTAAAAGCCTTCTCCTCCAGCATTCAAGTCGACTACACATTCGAGAGGAGACCGGAGTTCAAGAAGCCATTCCTCTACTTCAGCTTAAAAGCGTTTGAGGGCTTCTAAACTCCTCTTTTGATTATATTGTTTTACATCTGCTTTTGAGAAGCTTATTTTCCTTTCTTTCTATAACTTGTATTTACTTGGTTCAATTGGGGGATTGAATCAAGGGGATTAAGGTTGGTTGGTGAGCCAAGTTAAAACCAACGTGTGTAAGGGTTTGATTGTGAGCCCGGGAGAACAATCGGGGTTGGTTCTAATCGGTGAGCCTGGGAAAACCGACCGAATTCGTTGTGAGCTCGTAAAACAACAAGTTTGGTTGTGAGCTTGCAAAACAACCAGCTGTAATCCAAGGGGGTTATAGTGAATTCCCAAGAGAGACTTGGGGAGTGGACGTAGGAGCAAGGGGTAGCTCCGAACCACTATAAAACTCTGTGTTTGCATTGGATTGTCTCTTCTCTTCTTCCTCTCACATCACTCACAGCACTTAGCATTAATTAAATAACTTGCAATAGTTTTTAATTAATCATCCTTAAAGTTTTAAATATTTAAATTAATTTAAAACCCAATTCACCCCCCCCCCCCTCTTGGGTTGTCTATCTGGGCAACAAGTGGTATCAGAGCCAAAAACTCTTCCACTCAAGAGTTAAAAGATCAAAATGACAACCCCATTTGGATCTTCTCACATTGAGGGTCAGTCCACCCAAAGACCCCCTTTCTTCAATGGATCCGACTACTCATACTGGAAGGCTAGGATGAGAATATTCGTCCAAGCCCAAGACTATGAGATGTGGACCATTGTAGTGAATGGCCCATACATCCCATCCACATATGTAGAGGGTGTTAAGGTACCCAAATTAGAAAAGGATTGGGATGAACATGACATGAGGAAGGCACAATTAAACTCTAAAGCTATGAATGTGTTTTATTGTGCCTTAGATAGAAATGAATTCAATAGGGTCTCTACTTGCAACTCTGCAAAAGAGATCTGGGATAGACTTGAAGTGACCCATGAGGGCACGAATCAAGTTAAAGAATCCAAAATTAATATATTGGTTCATAAGTATGAACTATTTAAAATGGATTCTAATGAGACAATCACTAGCATGTTCACTAGGTTTACCGACATTGTCAATGGCCTAAAAAGCCTTGGCAAGAGCTATACTAACAGTGATCTTGTCAGGAAAATACTTCGCTGTCTACCAAGGTCATGGGAAGCCAAGGTGACGGCAATCCAAGAAGCTAAAGACTTGAACAAGCTTCCACTCGAAGAACTCCTTGGATCCCTAATGACTCACGAGCTAACCATGAAGCAACACAGCGAAGAAGAGTCCTCCCATAAGAAAAAGGTAATAGCACTTAAATCTACTTCATCTAACAAGGACTTGTCCTGCAGTAGCAGCAGTGAAGAAAAAGAACATGAGGAAGATGATGGTGAGGCTCTTCTTGTGCGCAAGTTCAAGAGATTCATCAACCACAAGAAGTCCTATCATCAAAGGAGAGGCCCCTCAAATTTCTACCGCAAGGACAAAGGTAAGGAAAGGGAAAACGAGGGGATTGGGTGTTACGAGTGCAAGAAGCCGGGTCACATAAGAGCAGAGTGCCCCTTACTGAAGAAGGGGAGTAAGTACAAGAAGAAGAAGGCTCTTGTCACTACACTATCCGACTCCGACTCATCATCCTCCTCATCAGATGATGAACAAGAAGAGAAGGCCAATTTCTGCTTCATGGCCAACGAAAACGAGGTAACTTCCGATACGCATCTTGATTTTTCTTTTGATGAACTTTATGATGCATTTAATGAGTTAATGGTAGAATATAAGGCTATAAATCTTAAGAATAAAGAACTGAAAATAGCTAATCAATCATACCTACATAAATACGATAAATTAGTTAAGGATAAGGACTTAATCACCAAAGAAAATATTGAACTTAAAACAAGCAACCAACTTTTAACTCAAAAGACTAACACCTTAACTAAAGATAATGAAAAACTAACTAAGGAATTTTCAGAACTTAAAAAACATAAACAAACCTTAGATAAGGATCTTACAAAAGAACTTAATGATCTAAAAGCAGAAAATCAAACACTAACTAAAGAACTTAACAAATACAAACCCTTAGTTGAAAAATTTACATATAGTTCTGAAAAATTAAACATGATACTAAATAGTCAACGAGCAGTATTTAATAAAGCGGGTTTAGGGTATAAACCAAGAAATAAACAAAAACTTCTTAGTAACTTCTTTGTTAAAGCTGAAGAAACTAAAACTAAGAAAATAACCTGCTTTTGTTGTGGAACTATAGGACATAAGGCAAATGCATGTGACTATAGGAAAAGTAAAACAAAAAGGAAAATTAAAAGGGTATGGGTTCCAAAAGGAACCAACTTGACTAACCATGAAGGACCCAAGAAAACTTGGGTACCTAAGATGACATGATTTGCTTGTGTAGGAGTGTCTTGCAGCCAAGGTCAACAAAAACCGCTGGTATTTGGATAGTGGCTGCTCAAGGCACATGACGGGTGATAAAGATCAATTTTTCACCCTTGAAGCTAAGAAGGGAGGTGCTGTGACTTTTGGAGACAACAACCAAGGTCATATCATTGGTATTGGTAAAGTTCAAATCACCCCTTCTACTTTTATAGATAATGTTAGATATGTTGATGGTCTTAAGCATAACTTGTTAAGCATTAGTCAATTATGTGATATAGGATATGATGTTATGTTTAAACCATCACTATGTATTATAACAAATCCTAATGATAATAGTTTAGTTTTTAAAGGGATTAGACGTGGTAATGTATATGTTGTAGACCTAGATGATCTTGCAAAACATAACCAATGTTTAGTTGTTAATGAAACTAAAGAAAATGATGCTAGTTGGTTATGACACCGTAAGTTAGGTCATGCAAGCATGGACACAATAACTAAACTAGTTAAAAGAGACTCCGTGATAGGCTTGCCAAAATTAAAATTTGAAAAGAACAAAATATGTGAAACATGTCAATTTGGCAAACAATCTAGGAACTCTTTTAAATCCATAAAATATGTCTCTACCTCTAGGCCTCTAGAATTATTACACATGGACCTATTTGGTCCAACTAGAACAACAAGCCTAGGTGAAAATAAATATGGTCTAGTTATAGTAGATGATTACTCTAGGTACACATGGGTCATGTTCCTAGTACATAAGGATCAAGCATTTTCTGTTTTTAAGAAGTTCCATAAGGAAGTAACAAATGCTAGAGAGTCTTCAGTCATAGCCATTAGAAGTGACCATGGTACCGAATTCGAAAATCAATCATTTGATGAATTTTGTAGTAAAAAGGGGATAACCCATAATTTCTCAGCACCTAGGACACCACAACAAAATGGAGTTGTGGAAAGGAAGAATAGAACACTAGAGGAAATGGCTAGAACTATGTTATGTGAAAGTAACCTCCCTAAGTACTTTTGGGGAGAAGCCATTAATACCTCTTGTCACATATTAAATAGAGTTCTATTGAGACCCGTTATAAAGAAAACACCTTATGAACTGTGGAAAAACAGAAAACCAAAGGTTAATTATCTTCATGTTTTTGGATGTAGGTGTTTTGTGCATAATAATGGGAAAGACAATCTAGGGAAATTTGACCCTAAATCTGATGAAGGAATATTCTTAGGTTATTCTACAACTAGTAAAGCCTATAGAGTATTTAATAAAAGAACCTTAGTCATAGAAGAATCTATACATGTAGTATTTGATGACTCTAGTGACATCTCCTCTAGTAAGAAAGTTAATTTTGATGATGATGTTGAAATACTTGAGGAAAAGATAGATGAGATGGGATTACAAGATGATAATCAAAAGTTGATTGAAGGAGAATCATCAAGCCAAGAGGCTATTGTGGATCATGGGCTAACAAAAGCTTGGAGGTATGCTCACGGGCATCCTAAGGAACTCATTCTAGATGATCCATCTCAACCGGTTAGGACTAGAGCTTCACTAAGAAATCTAAATAACCATCTAGCTTTTGTTTCACACTTTGAGCCCAAACATATAGAAGAAGCCGAAAATGATGTAAATTGGATAAATGCAATGCAAGAAGAACTAAACCAATTTACTAGAAACAAAGTGTGGGATCTAGTAGAGAGGCCTTCTGAATATCCAATTATAGGTACAAAATGGATATATAAAAATAAGCTAGATGAAAATGGAATTGTTATAAGGAATAAGGCTAGACTAGTGGCAAAGGGTTATAATCAAGAAGAAGGCATAGATTTTGATGAAACCTTTGCTCCCGTAGCTAGACTTGAGGCTATTAGACTATTATTAGCATATGCATGCTCTAAGGATTTCAAACTATTTCAAATGGATGTAAAAAGTGCATTTTTAAATGGGTATATAAATGAGAAAGTGTATGTAGAACAACCTCCTGGTTTTGAAGTTCATCAATACCCTAATCATGTGTATAAACTGAACAAAGCACTTTATGGATTAAAACAAGCACCTAGAGCATGGTATGAGAGACTTAGTAAATTCCTATTATAACATGAATTCTCTAGGAGAAATGTAGACACAACATTATTTTTGAAAAAGCAAAACAAAGATATGTTATTAGTACAGATTTATGTTGATGATATCATTTTCGGTGCTACTAACAATCGCCTCTGCGAAGAGTTTGCTGATTTGATGCAGAGTGAGTTTGAGATGAGCATGATGGGAGAGCTGAACTACTTCCTCGGGCTTCAAATCAAACAATCTGAAGGAGGCATCTTCATCAATCAAGCAAAATATGTCAAGGAGATGCTCAAGAAGTTTGATATGGAAGAAAACAAATCAATCAGCACCCCCATGAGCTCATCATGCAAATTAGATCAAGATGAATCAGGTAAATCTGTAGATCAAAAACTTTATAGAGGTATGATAGGATCTTTACTATATCTTACTGCAAGTAGACCTGATATTATGTTTAGTGTTTGCATGTGTGCTAGATATCAGGCTAATCCTAAAGAATCACACCTAACTGCAGTTAAGAGAATTTTTAAATACTTAATAGAAACTAAGAACATTGGGCTATGGTACTCTAAAGAATCTAGCCTAAACTTAATAAGGTACATAGATTCAGACTTTGCTGGATGTAAGCTTGATAGAAAAAGTACTAGCGGGTCGTGTCAGTTTCTAGGAGAAAACCTAATCTCATGGTTTAGCAAGAAACAAAACTCGGTTGCATTATCCACTGCAGAAGCTGAATATGTGGCAGCCGGGAGTTGTTGTGCTCAAATCTTGTGGATTAAACAACAATTAGAAGATTATGGCATTAAACAAGATAAAATCCCCATTAATTGTGATAATACAAGTGCCATAAATCTAACTAAAAATCCAATTCAACATTCAAGAACTAAACACATTGAGATAAGACATCACTTCATAAGAGATCATGTATTGAATGGTGATTTGTCACTCCAATTTGTTTGTACTGATAATCAATTAGCAGATATTTTTACAAAACCCCTAAGTGAAGAGAGGTTTAGCGTGCTTAGGAGGGGATTAGGAGTGATTGATCCATCCTAGTGGGAGTTTCCACTAGATTAATTGATTTTGATGATTAGAATGCGGTTAAAATAGAGTTTACATTCAATGATCATCAAATCAGATCCCAAGTAGGTGATTTTTCCTCATTTGGCACGGTTATAGCATGACTTTTAGGTGCGTGCCAAGGTTAGAGACGACTCGAGTAAGTTTCAGAGCCGGCTCCTAAGGGGGAGTCGACTCGCGCATTTGCGGGAGTCGACTCGCAAAGATGGCAGCTGAGGGGGAGTCGACTCGCACATTGTCGGGAGTCGACTCGAAGTCTACAGGCGCATAAGGAGAGTCGACTCGCGCATATTCTGGAGTCGACTCGAGGTCGAGTCGACTCGCGACTCAGGGGAGTCGACTCGCAGTCGGGATCCGACTTTTTAACCCTAGGTTTGTCGTTTCGCAAACACTTTTCCTTCAAGCCGCCACTGTTCAAAAAGCCCTAGAGCCGACTCCTAGGTCTTCCCCGATCGTCTCCAACCTCTGTTCGGTCGATTTTTCACCGGTTCTTAGGGTTTTCGTCCGTTCCTAGGTCGTCTCCGGTCCGTCCCGAGTCTCCTCCGTCGACCTTTCTCCGTCCTCTAGGTGTTTCTTTTCGTTTAGGTCAAGATGCCTCGTAAGACCGTGATTAGGAAGAGGTCCCGTCCCGAGGCCGGTCCCGAGCGGCGCTCCAAGGCGCGGCACGATCCCGCGAGGCAACCACCTCCGGCTCGTTCCCCGCCTAGGGCGGTTCCCGCGAGGCCATTGGCCGGGAAGGTCGTCTCCACCGGGAGGTATGTCGATTTCGACTTCCTCTCCCGGGAAGGGTTCACCATA
The DNA here is from genome assembly GCF_009389715.1 of Phoenix dactylifera. Lineage (NCBI taxonomy): Eukaryota > Viridiplantae > Streptophyta > Magnoliopsida > Arecales > Arecaceae > Phoenix > Phoenix dactylifera. The sequence goes on from NC_052408.1 coordinate 5,584,496, forward strand.
GGTGAAAGACTTAGGGTCCAGGGCTTAGAGTTCTTCCTTACATTGGACCTCCCCACATATCCAGGGCTCGTTAGAGAGTTTTACGGTACCGTCCATCGGGGAGATGGGGGTATCGAGGGCACAGTAGCCGGTGTCCCTGTGTTTGTCACGGAGGATCTTATTGGCCACATCCTCCACCTTCCACTAGTTGGGGTGGCTCCCGCACACCCTGAGGATAGAGTTGAGGCCCTTACGGTCGTCTTAGGGCATCCACCTCAGTCCCCCCTAGACGAGGTATCTGCTAGCTCACTTCCTGTTGAAGTGAGAATCCTTTTGAGTATTCTGTCCAGGTCTGTCTTCCCTAAGACAGGAAGATTTGATTTTGTAAATGAGAGGGACCTAGCTATTATGTCTTACATTCTTCAGGACACCCCGGTCAACTTCCCCAAACTCATATATAGGTATATGTGTGAGCCCCTAGATAGACCTAGGCTCACCCTCCCATACGGCATGATTTTTACTCTTCTCTTTAGGGAGTACGAGATTCCCATTCCTGAGAGGGAACCCTCTCGTGCATTGCGATGGACAGATCGCTTGTGTACGGGGACCATGCACAGGATGGGGTTTCGGAAGAGAGAGGGGGTATGGGTTAGGAAGTCTACCCTCACCGCTCAGACCACCAGACCTTCACCCAGTCCTGAGCCCGATTTAGACTACCCAGACCTTCCAGACCATCCAGACCTTCCATCCACTCCTCCTGCTCCTACCACCTCCGCCGGACCTTCCTCCTCGGCACCACCCTCTATGGCGGTCCGGATTGATCCTGAGCAGCTCCGGGAGCTGCGACAGGAGATAGTCAGAGAGGTGAGGGATGAGCTGCTTCGGGAGCTCCGAGGTGCGGTGCCTGCTCCCACTCCTGCACCCGTATCTTCTCAGTTGGTCCCTTCCTTGACAGCCGTGACTGACATGACGGCTCATGTACGGGAAGAGATCTACAATGTCCGGAGTTTGGTCCAGGCCCAGTTCCACAGCATGAGTGAGGTCACGAGCTCCACTCGACAGATGCGAGAGGAGATAGGTCGTGACATGCACACCACCACCGAGGGGGCCGAGCGCTTGGCGAATGTACTCATCGACAAGCTGGACGCACTTCAGACATCGGTGACTGGGCTTCAGGCGTCGGTGACAGAGCTCTCCACTACACATAGCAGAGCCACCACGTCTATCATCACACAGCTTGGCCATGTCACAGATGCAGTCACCCTCCTCATGGAGCAGAGCCGATTGAGAGGAGGAGCACCATCCTCGAGAGGAGGAGCCACATCCTCGAGAGGAGGAGCCACATCCTCCAGAGGAGGAGATGCATCATCGAGAGGGGGAGATACATCCTCGAGGGGGGGATCTTCATCCTCGAGGAGACCATAGATGTTCTTTTTGCTTTGTTTTGTATTGCTTTGCTTTACGTATTGTATGCTCAAATGTATTCACATTCATATCAATACAATGAGTAGACATCTTATCTTCATTTCTGTGCCATTTGATGATTGGTTGTGCCATTGATTGTGTGTGATTACCTCCTTTTTGGTATGATGACAAAAAGGGGGAGAAATATGTATACAATATGTAAAAGGGGAGAAATATGGATGAAATATGTAAAAGAAATCAATGGAAATCAATAAAAAGACACACAAATTTGTTCTAAGTGGATTCGGTACCTCGAGGCTCATTATCTCTCTTTTGGGGCTCCTAATGGAGTAATCTCCAGAATCTATTCAAGGGATATTCGGAGATTAGCTGAATCCTACTCAAGAACAAATTGACAGATTTTCCCTCTAAAAACAAAAAATTCAGTTCAAAAACTTCAAAGCATTAAAAAAAAATTCAGAGAATCAAAACATAGTTGAATGCATATGTTGAGGGGGAGAATCTGAATTTTAATCAAGCTAAATCATTAATGACATATAAGCCAAACAATTGATTGCATAATATGAAGGCTTATATAATTCCAAATGAAAGGGAGAGCTTTAACTCCGAAATTTGCTGTTTCACTCCTTTCAAACTTGGATAAATTAAATTATCAGACATTTGAATTCATTTATGGATTTTGTTTCATTATTTATTGAGCAAGTCATTTTACATATACTCAAAGTTTTGTCATCATCAAAAAGGGGGAGTTTGTGGAGTGATTAATTAAAACCCCATTTGATTTTGATGAGCTCAAAGCATTTGAGTATATCTTGTGATTACTAATGAATTCAATTGAGTGTTTCAGTGAAAATCCTGTCCAAGTGTCTCTAGATTTGGTTCATAGTATTTTGGATAAGTTAAGAAGTCTGCTGAACCAAAGTCTGAGACTCGAGTCGACTCCCGAGTATCACGAGTCGACTCCAAGCGTATCAAGTTCACTGGCACGAGCTCGAGTCAACTCCAGACTAGTACGAGTCGACTCCGACTGAGAACAGAAAGAAGAACAGAAAGCCTCATCTCAGAACCTGTCAACGAGTCGACTCCTGAAGTGCGCGAGTCGACTCCAATGATCAACGAGTCGACTCCAGGGTAGAAAGAGTCGACTCCAAGAGGTACACAAAGAAAAGTCAGAGAGTAGTTTTCGAGTCTGAGATTCGAGTCGACTCCCAGACAGCTCGAGTCGACTCCAAGACAAGCTTCACGTCAAAAGGCAGAAGACCAACTTTCGGAAACTGAGAGCCGAGTCGACTCCAAGGAAGTTCGAGTCGACTCCAGACTGGATGAGCCAAAAGACAGAGAATCGGGAGTTCGGGCTCTGAGATTCGAGTCGACTCCAAGGACAGTCGAGTCGACTCGAGTGGACAAAATTCAAAATTGGATCCACGGACTTCAGTGGATGAGCCGACTCCAAAATTGCCAGGTCAGCTCCAGAAGTTGGCGAGTCGACTCCGGGTCAAGACGAGTCGACTCCCAGTCGTGACGGCAACTTTAATTCAAATTTGGAACAGTTGCCGAGTCGACTCCGGAAAAGCTTGAGTCGACTCCCGCTACAGCCGAGTCGACTCCTGATCGCGCGAGTCGACTCCAACCCACCAACGGTCATATTGTCAGGCTGCGCAGAGTGTGCAGAACGGACAGAAAAAGCAGTGTAACGGCTAGTTTCCGTGGGGGTTGGCTTAAATAGCCACAGAAGACTGTAGCAAGGCAGAGAACATTCATTCCACTCCAACTAATCAAGGATTCAAGCTCTGCAACGTGCTCTTCAACGAAAAAGGGAAGATCTGCATTTACAGCTCCACCTACATCTTCCCAGCAATTAAAAGCCTTCTCCTCCAGCATTCAAGTCGACTACACATTCGAGAGGAGACCGGAGTTCAAGAAGCCATTCCTCTACTTCAGCTTAAAAGCGTTTGAGGGCTTCTAAACTCCTCTTTTGATTATATTGTTTTACATCTGCTTTTGAGAAGCTTATTTTTCCTTTCTTTCTATAACTTGTATTTACTTGGTTCAATCGGGGGATTGAATCAAGGGGATTAAGGTTGGTTGGTGAGCCAAGTTAAAACCAACGTGTGTAAGGGTTTGATTGTGAGCCCGGAAAAACAATCGGGGTTGGTTCTAGTCGGTGAGCCTGGAAAAACCGACCGAGTTCGTTGTGAGCTCGTAAAACAACAAGTTTGGTTGTGAGCTTGCAAAACAACCAGCTGTAATCCAAGGGGGTTATAGTGAATTCCCAAGAGAGACTTGGGGAGTGGACGTAGGAGCAAGGGGTAGCTCCGAACCACTATAAAACTCTGTGTTTGCATTGGATTGTCTCTTCTCTTCTTCCTCTCACATCACTCACAGCACTTAGCATTAATTAAATAACTTGCAATAGTTTTTAATTAATCATCCTTAAAGTTTTAAATATCTAAATTAATTTAAAACCCAATTCATCCCCCCCCTCTTGGGTTGTCTATCTGGGCAACAAATACAATGAGTAGACATGTTCTCTTCAATTCCTGTGCAATTTGATCTATGATTGATTGTGTGTACTGCTTACCTCCTTTTTGATACGATAACAAAAAGGGGGAGAAATACTTAAATACAGAAGGACTCAAATGAAAATTAAAGAAAATTAAAACATAATTTGTTCTTAGTGGATTTGGTACCTTGAGGGTCATTATCTCTCTGTTGGGGCTCCTAATTCAGTAATCTCCAGAATATATTCAAGGGATATTCGGAGATTAGCTGAATCCAACTCAAAAACAAATTGACAGATTTTCCCTCTAAAAACCAAAAATTTAAAATCAAAAAATTTAATACATTAAAAGAAAATTCAGAGAATCAAATCATAAGTAGAATGCATATGTTGAGGGAGAGAATCTGAATGTTTTTAAGAAAGCTAAATCATTAAATATATATAAGCCAAACAATTGATTGCATGATATGAAGGCTTATATAATTCCAAATGAAAGGGGGAGCTTTAATTCCAAAATTTATTGCTTCACACCTTTCAAGCTTGGATATATTAAATTACCAGACATTTGAATTCATTTATGGATTTTATTTCCTTGTTTATTGAGCAATTCACTTTACATATACTCAAAGTTTTGTCATCATCAAAAAGGGGGAGATTGTGGAGTGATTGATTAAAACCCCTATTTGATTTTGATGAGCTCAAAGTATTTGAGTATATCTTATGTTTACTAATGAATTCAATTAAGTGTTTCAGTGAAAATCGTGTCTAAGTGTTTCTAGACTTGGTTCAAGATATTTTGGATAAGGCATGAAGTCAGTTTGAACCAAAGTCTGAGACTCGAGTCGACTCCAGGATATTACGAGTCGACTCCAAGCGTATCAGAATCACTGGCACGGGCTCGAGTCGACTCCAGATCAGTACGAGTCGACTCCGACTGAGAACAGACAGACGATCAGAAAGCATCAACTTAAAACCTGTCAGCGAGTCGACTCCTGAAGTGCGCGAGTCGACTCCGATGCTTACCGAGTCGACTCCGGAGTAATATGAGTCGACTCCAAGAAGCTACAGACAGAAAAGTCAGAGAGCGTTATTTCGACCCTGAGATTCGAGTCGACTCCTGTGGAACGCGAGTCGACTCCGATGGTTGGCAGGTCGACTCCAAAGAAAGCGAGAGTCGACTCTCAGTGGTACACAAAGAAAAAGTCAGAGAGGAGTTTTCGGACTCTGAGATTCGAATCGACTCCCGCAATACACGAGTCGACTCCGAGACAGCGCTCCACCAAAAAGACAGAAGGCCAAGTTTCGAAAACTGAGAGCCGAGTCGACTCCAGAGAAGTTCGAGTCGACTCCAAGACTGGAACGAGCCAAAAGACAGAAGATCGAGAGTTCGGGCTCTGAGCGCCGAGTCGACTCCCAGGACTGTCGAGTCGACTCGAGCGGACCAAATTGAAAAGTTGATCTACGGATTTCATGGGAGGAGCCGACTCCGAAAATGCCAAGTCAGCTCCAGAAGTTGGCGAGTCGACTCCGGGTCAAGACGAGTCGACTCCCAGTCGAAGAGGCCACTTTAATTCAAATCCGAAACAATTGCCGAGTCGACTCCAGAAAAGCATGAGTCGACTCCCGCTACAGCCGAGTCGACTCCTGATCGCGCGAGTCGACTCCGACCCCCCAACGGACATATTGTCAGGTTGTGCAGAGTGTGCAGAACGGGCAGAAAAAGGTGTCTAACGGCTAGTTTCCGTGGGGGATGGTTTAAATAGCCACAGAGGACTGTAGCAAGGTAGAGAAGCACCATTCCATTCAAAGAGATCAAGCTTTCATTCTCTGCAAGTTGGTTTTCAACGAAAAGAGGGAAGAGCGGCATTAACTCCATCCAACTTCCTCTTCCCAGCATTTAAAGAAGCCTCCTCCTGCATTCAAGTCGACCAGACATTCAAGAGGAGACCCGAAGCTCAAGAAGCCCTACTCAACTCCAACTCAAACGTGTTTGAGGGCTTCTAACCTCTCTTCAGTTTATATTGTTATTTATCTGCTTTTGAGAAGCTTTGTTTTCTGTTTGTCCCTTTTATTTACATCTTGTCTTTGCTTGGTTCAATCGGGGGATTGAATCAAGGGTATAGAGGTTGGTTGGTGAGCCGAGTGTAAAACCAACGTGTGTAAGGGTTCGATTGTGATCCCGGAAAAATAATCGGGGTGGTTCTAGTCGGTGAGCCAGGAAAAACCGACCGAGTTCGTTGTGAGCTCGTAAAACAACAAGTTTGGTTGTGAGCTTGTAAAACAACCGGCTGTAATCCAAGGGATTATAGTGAATTCCCAAGTGAGACTTGGGGAGTGGACGTAGGAGCAAGGGTTAGCTCCGAACCACTATAAAACATTGTGTTTGTGATTGATTGTCTCTCTCTATTACTCTCATTTCATTCACAGCACATATAAACGAATCAATCATCACGCTAAAGCATTAATTAGTCATCCACAAACGTTTTAAATAGCTAAATTATTTTAAAACCCAATTCACCCCCCCTCTTGGATTGTCTATCTGGGCAACAACCATGCCGTGCACAAGGACTATCCAAACTGTGTGCCTCAAGCAAGCCCTGGCTTTAACCACACGCCACCTGGCCAAGACCATCTCCTCCCATGATGAGGAAGGACCATACCTCAGCCACCTGGGCATCCTCAGAACAAGTCCAGAAAGATATCTCCCAAATCCTCTGCCCACGGGATTGATCTCCGTGATTCACGCCATCTCCAGCTAATGGCCAGCTGATCACAGCTCAGTCTCAAATTTCAGGTAATGGCCAAGACCCTCACCCTATAAAATGGGGGTAGGGAAAGGCCCTTGGTAAGCTATCTTAAGCTACAAAAAAGGCAATACAGAGGCCATGAAAGGCACTCAATAACCCCTTCAAAAACTCTACTAACTTAGCCATCGGAGGTCCTTCGCCGGAATCCCCAGCCAAGGCTTTGTGTAGGTACCCCGGAGCACAGGAGGTGGCTCCCCTTTCTCTATCCCGGCCAGCGTCTCCTCGGATTCCTCCGGCGTGGTCACCCTCTGGCCAAATTTCAACCACAACATATGGTGCTAGAGGAAGGGCCGGACTTGTGACATGAGGTTGAGGAGTCGAGGAGCTTCCAATGCATCGAGGCGCCGGGCACCAACTCCCGGCAGCTCACTCCAAAGCCCACCCTGATGACCCAAAGATTGATTTAAAGATTGATTTTGATGATCACAAAACCTTGAAGTATAAATACTAATGTTTGTGCTGCAAGGAGAAAGATATTTATTTTGCAAGGAACATAGCAAGTTGGAAGAATACAAGAAGGCCTCCAAAGCTCTCAAGAAAAGTTGGATGAAAGCTACAATTTATTGGCCCAAGTTTCAAGTTTAAAGTATTCAAGTTGGAGGAGCAAATTCTAAAGAAAAATTCAAAAGAATAGTTCTCGAGTCGACTCCTCGAAAATTCGAGTCGACTCCGATACATGCCGAGTCGACTCCCAACGTTTCCGAGTTGACTCAAAAGAGTAATAGAGGAAAGACAGAACAATGAATTTTAGATCCTGCATCCGAGCCGACTCCAGAGGACCACGAGTCGACTCCGAAGTCAGACGAGTCGACTCCTAATTGTGCAAGAGTCGACTCTCAGAGGAAAAGCATATTGAGAAAAAGAAGATCAAAGAATAACACTGTGAACGAGTCAGCCGAGTCGACTCCAAGAAAGCGCGAGTCGACTCCGAGACAGTTCTACTTGAAAGACAGAGGACCAGTTTTCGGGCTCTGAGAGCCGAGTCGACTCCAAGAGAATCCGAGTCGACTCGAGGAAGAAAATCAAAAAATATGTCCTCTGGATTCCTGAGAATGAGCCGACCCCCAAGTGCCCGAGTCGTCTCCAGCTATTGGCGAGTCGACTCCAGTTTGGTCCGAGTCGACTCTAGGACAAGGCATGCACATTAATTCAAATTTGGAACAGTGGCCGAGTCGTCTCCAGTCAAGCACGAGTCGACTCCAGTAACAGCCGAGTCGACTCCAGATCGCGCGAGTCGACTCCGATCCCAACGAAAATATTGTCAGGAGGTACAGACTGTGTCCAACGGCTCTATTTTTGTCTCTAACGGCTAGATTCTTGTTTCCACGCCATCTAAAGCTATAAAATCAAGAGAAGAGCTAGGGGAGAAGGTATGGAAGTGGGAAAGAATATTTAGGAAAGAGATTTCAAAGAGATTACAAGGAAAATCTCCCATAAGCACAAAAGGGCCATTCAAAGTAAAATAGAGAGAAGAAGAGCATCCAAGTGAATCCCAAAGCTTCCTCTCCATCCGTGTGCTGCCTCGATGATCCTCTACTTCGTGCCAAATCAGAAGAGGGTCAAGTAAAGAAGAAGCCGAGCTCCTTCATCTTCAAAACTTGTTTGAGGGCTTCTCTTTACTCTATTTGTTTATATTTGCTATATTTGCTTAGTTAAGAAGCTTGTATTTGCTTTAAATTCTTAGTCTAATATCTTGTAACTTGATTCAATCAAGGGATTGAATCAAGAGGTTAAGGTTTGTTGGTGAGCCAAAGGGAAAACCAACGTTGTAAGGTTGTGGTTGGTGAGCCTTTGGGGAAAACCAACTGGGTTGATTGTGAACCCGAAAAACAATCGTTGTAAGGTTGCGGTTGGTGAGCCTTTGGAAAAACCAACTGGGTTGGATTGTGAGCCCGTGAAAACAATCGGTTGGTTCTAGTCGGTGAGCCTGTGAAAACCGACCGAGTTCGTTGTGATCTCGCAAAACAACAAGTTGGGTTGTGAGCTTGTAAAACAACCGGCTGTAATCTGAGGGATTATAGTGAAATTTCCAAGAGGTCTTGGGGAGTGGATGTAGGTGCTGGGATGCACCGAACCACTATACTTTTGTTGTGTTTGTGATGCTCTTTGTTATCTAACTTCCTCACTCACGTACTTACTTAGATACTATGCTTGCTTAACTCTTCTCCGTGCATCTTTTAGTTGCAAGCATATTCAATTTACTTAATCAAGTCTCATTCAATATAACAGCATTAAGACTCATTGTATTGAATTGCATACTTGGGCAAACTTAGACTAATCTTTTATTGAGTCCGCTGCTTAATAGTTGATTAGATTAGAATCATACTCTTGCTAAGTTTAAATTCCACTATGCATCCATACAACTTAGCTTAATTAACTCTAAAAGATTAGAAGTAGTTGAAAAGTTTTTAAAAGATCCAATTCACCCCTCCCTCTTGGGTTGTCACCGTGGGCAACAAGTGGTATCAGAGCAGGTGCTCTAAGATTAATTATTGATCTCACGATCAAGAGCCAAAGATCATGACAACTCAAATAGATAGTTTTCTAGGAGAAGGACAATTAATTGATACACCTCCACTATTTAATGACATAAACTATACACATTGGAAAGCACGCATGCGCATTTTTATACAATCACTTGATTATAATTTATGGAGCATTATAATCAATGGAACACACACAAACACTAGTCATAATGAAAAAATGGTTCAACAAAATTCAAAAGCCATGAACCTATTATATTGTGCATTAGATAGGAATGAGTTTAATTGCATATCTTCTTGCATGACTGCTAAAGAAATATGGAATATGCTTGAAGACAAATATGAATGCACTAACAAATCTGAAACATCACGTGTAGAAGAAGAGCAGTATCATATTGCAAATACATGCTTCATGGCACATGAGGTACATGCTGAAACTGAAAGCAATTTTACATTTGATGAACTTCACGATGCCTTTTCTGATTTGTATTTAGAATATAAGAAACTTATTTGTAAGAACAAGAACTTGAAGAATGAAAATCAAATTCTGATAGATGAAAAACTGAAACTAACTAGTAAAACTGAAATCTTAATTAAAGAAAATCAACAACTAAATCAAAGAAATCAACTTCTCACTGAAAGTCATGATAAACTTAAGAAAAACAATGAATTACTTTCAGAAGATAACAGAAGATTAACTAAAGAAGTTGACGAATTAAAACCTGTTGTTGAAAGATTTACCTTCAGCTCTGAAAAATTGAACCTAATGATAAATAATCAAAGAGCTGAATTTGATAAAGTTGGATTAGGATATCAACCTTGGTACACCCAAAAATTTTTCAAGAATATGTTGGTTAAAACAGTTTTTAATTATTCTAAAACAGATTCTTATAATACTGATAAACAGGAACAAAAGCTAAGTAAAATCTCTTCTATTGTTCCTAAATCTATACATTACAAATTTGATGAACCTAAAAGGCAAAAACAGAAAACTGAAAGTTTATCTACTACTCATGTTAGATCTATGTTTGTTAAATTCAACAAGAGGATACAGAAATACATCTCTTGTAATCCTAAAATCTGTAAATTCATGGATAAAATAGCTATTAAGAAAATATGGGTTCCAAAAGGAACAATTATAGCTAACCTACAAGGACCCAAAAGAGCTTGGGTTCCTAAGTTGAAAATATGATTATTTTTCAGCAAATATGTCTAGCTATCCAAGGTTCTAATGAAAGATGTTATCTAAACAATGGGTGCTCTAGACATGTGTTAAAGAATTGAATTTAAAATATAATTAAGAAGAATGATTTAAATGAAAGAAATAATGAAATAAGTAATTTTTGCATCCTCTCGTATTGAAATTACTTTATTAGTTGATTAAAACATAACTTGCAAGTATTAATCATTTTTGTGATATAAGTGATATTTTTTGTATGAAAAGAAAATATATCCAAATCACTCCATCTTTCTATGTTATACTTTACTTATTGTTGGATAAGTTGCTAAATGATTAATCAATTTATTAAGAATAACTCTATGAATTCTCTATATGCTCGATTGAGAGTTTTTATCTATGGCATTATTTTTATTGATCATAGACATAATAATGTGTACTTGGTATGCTTTTGAATATAAGCACTAGGAATACCAAGATTAAAGAAACCATCTTTGGCCTATAAAATCAACTCATGCTAGTATGTACTTAATCTCAAAAGACCTTGCCATTGGCTTACTTAGATTATCTTCTGAAAGGTCAAAGTTTGCTATGCATGTTAACTAAGGAAACAAACAAGAATCAATTTCTAAATCTAAGGATGTTGTTTCCATCACTAAGTTTTCAAAAGCTTACATTGGTTTTGTTCTTGGCAAATAAAATTGAAGTATTTTCTGTATTTGCTAAATCTTGTAAAAGTGGTTCAAATGAAAAAGGTTTCCAAACTGTGAAGATAAAGAGTATCATGGCACAGTATTGAAAACCAAAATCCTAATAAAGTTTATACAAAAAATAATATTAAATTCAATTATTTCAGCACCAAGGACACCTTAAGTAAAATAGTGTTAATGGAACTCTTGAAGAAATAAAAAAGACAATGGTGTATGATAGTCATCTACTTAAATGATTTTTGTTAAAAGCTATCATCACTGCTTGTCATACATATGATTTCTATTACATCTATTTTTGATGAAAACTCCTTTTGATCTTCTGAAAAATAGAAAATGAACTATTGCATATCTTTCATATTTTTCAGTCGTACATGTTATGCTTGATATGTTCTTATGAAAATAATGCCAAATCTGATAAAGATATTTCTATCTTTGGATATCATTCATCAAGCAATGCATATAGAACATTCATGAAAAGATTCTAGTTGTAGAAATATCAATTCATTTTATTCTTTATGAGACTAATGATTTATTATCAAAATACTAAAATCAAATTATATATGTATATGGTCAATCTTTTACATATAACAATCTGAAAACTTGTTAATAATTAGAACCAAATTGGATTTTTCAGAAATGCACTTAATGAAGAAAAATTGATAACTACTAAAAAACTAAATCAAGAAAAGATGAAATAGATCTTGATGAAATTCTTGCATAATTAAAAGTTAAGATCACCATTATCATTTGCTTGCTTTATGAGCTTTATATTCTATCAAATGAATGTGTAGAATGCACTCCTATATGGTTATTTCATTAGAAAAGATCTATGTAAAATAACCACCTTATTTAAAAACACTCATTACATATATGATAAAGCAATATGTGATTTGGAACAAGCATCAAAAGCATGATATATAAAAGCTTGAGTAACTTTTTGATAAACAGTAATAATGATAAATCTATACATCAAAAAGAAGAATTTGTGATATCTTATTTGCTCAAAGTATGCATTGATGACATCATTTTTGGTTCTACTAATGAAGAGTTATATGAAGATTTTACTAAGCTCATGCAAGGTGAGTTTGAAATATGTATGATGAATGAATTAACATCTTTTCTCAAACTCCAAATTAAGACAAACAAGAAAGGGGATCTTCATTGACCAAAGTTTGTCCACAAGAAAACTCTTATAGAAGATTGGCATGAAGAAGGTATGTCTATGACCCCATCTTGTAGAATTTGAAAAGGATGAGCAAAGTAGATCTATTATTTTAAAGCTGTATTGAAGCATGATAGAATAATTATTTTATCATACAGCTAGTAGACCAGATTGTATGCTCATTATGTGCCCTTGTGCAAGACTTCAATCTAACTTTAATGAATCATATTTTATTGATAACAAATAAATTATAATCTGAATTTTGATAGAAACAACTGTTTAAGATAAGTTGATTAAAACTTAGCTAGCGTGTCTTACTGATAATTATCTTAAGCAAATAAAATCTAAACTAAATTGATTTTGAAAATAAGAAATTGATTTGACCTTGATAAATCTTCCTATTGCCTCACATGCTTGTCCTTGAACCATCTTGGTTAATGAAACTATCTCTTTAGTTCAAGTGATATGTGCTTGCTTATATTTAGGCAATCTCTTGAGTAAAGTGACTCAATATTCAACTATTGTCATATCTTATATTGAGTCACCTAGTTAAAAATATATTGGATGAATGGTTTGTATCTTGAAGAAACTAATGACTTTCCTTCAAAAAAGAAAAGAATTTTGTTAATTATGCAGGATCCTTGAGTAAGAAAGTAAGAGATTTCAACTTGAAGGATATCTCCATGTAAGATACAATAAACATTCACATGCAAACAAGAGAGAGGACCTTCTTCAGCCAAAAGTTCATACATAAGAAATCTAGTAGGTATTTGACTGAAGAATGCAGAATGAATTGGTAATTCTAGATACCTCTCTCATAAATTAATTGAGCAAAGTTAATAACTTAAATCTTATTATGGCATGATTAAAGTTTTTAATTATTAATTTTTGATATCATGTCTATATATGTATTGATTGACTTATACTTTTAGAAATTATTTCATGGTTTGCCCAAACTAAAATATATCTTTGTCTATGTCATAACCATGAAATACACAAGTTTATGCTTAAAATTTTGATTTAAAATAACTTGTGAGAAATTATGAATCCTTGAGCACAATGAAAATGTTGTTTGCATGATATACATCTATATGATACATAAGATTATTTCTTTATTCTGCTCTTTCATGTAAATTACTTGAGAATAACAAAAAGAGAGAGAGATAAAGAAAAGAAAATGGATATTATTCAAGAGAAGTAAAATCTAAGTAGAGGCAAATACTCCAATCTTAAGGAAAAGCAAAACAAGCATAATATATTCGGCACATTTGGAAGGGATAAAATCCGTAATTAATTACACTTAAACAGGAAGAGTTTGAAGTGAACTTTTTAACATTTCTATATTGCTCATCATAGGGATGGTGCTAATGGGGAGGCTAGTGGTAGTACCCGGCACTATTTGACTCAACTATTCGGTGTAGGGTATATTAGGGACGGCACAAGAGGGAGGCTAGTGGTAGTACCTCGTGCCCCTTCCAACTCCACCGGATAGGGAGCAAATAGAGTATAGAGCATAAGAAAGTAAAAATGAAAGACAAAGTAAATGAAAGTATATAAGAAGAATCAAGTCAAATTTTTTAATCACTTGAAAACACACTTTAAGGATGAAATCAATGCAAGATTATATTTAAATAAGGGGAGTTTATTTGAAAAGAATTGATTTTGATCCTTGACATGCTTGTTCTTAATATTTTAATGCATGACTTAACACATAATATTTTTTGCATGTGGCATGATGTCTTGAATTATGGGTTCTCTATATTTTGTAATGCTCCATGCTTGGATAATTTGATTGAATGTTTGAAATACTACATAAAATTTTTGTTTGGTATTATTGAAAAAAATTTCAGATTTGTCATTGTCATTCACAATCTGAAAGTTGAATAAATCTGTAAAAAGGAGAAGAGAAGTATATCTTTATATAGGCAAAATGAATTGAGTTTGTTTTATCCTTCAACTTGCCTAACCTTGGTATATAATGTTCTAATTTATACCAAAACTCAATATTAAATACAAAGATTCTGAAAGTGCTCTAATGTTATTGAAATATGTGTTTTCAATCTTAGTGATTTAAGATGAGCTACAATGTGGAAGATACATATCTCAAATTACAATTTTGAAAGCCTTCTTGGAAATTCTTATAAAAATTCAGAATCTGATTTTGTATAAAAGCTTAAACTTAACTTAAAAATGCTTATATCGTTACATCTTTGTAACCTTAGTTATATGCTTTAATGATCGCGTCATTTAGAAGAATAACTCAATATGATTTCTAAATGAAAATTTTAACATAAGAAAAACAGAATTAATTTTGACGCCTTGGTTGATTGTCTCGATACGCATCCGAAACATATCTTTTCTTATCGTTAAAATATACTAATATTGGTCTAAATGATGTGTCTTTCAATGATCTTGATTGCAAACAAATATTTTAAATATATGATTTTATTTTGATATTAAAAAGATTTATTATGTTTCATGTATACATTGCTGTGAATCTATGAGTAAGAAATTAGATCCTATAAACACTCACTTGAATGATCTTCTATATCCCTTTCTGCATGATTGTTGCTTCCATCACTAAAAGAAAGAGCTATTATTAAAAGAGTGAATGATCTTAAGTCTAGAAACATTTCAGCTCACTCAAATGATTCTTAAAAGAAAGAAAATGTAAATGCTTTTGAAAGAAATTGAGCTTCAAATGAATCATTTTCTGATTAATATTTCAGTACATTTTCTCAAAAATTAAGAGGAAGCATAACTTGTTCTTGAAAGATTATAAAGAGTGATTGCTATAAATTTTGAATAATTCTAGATCACTCTACATTCTCGATATCATAGAATTTCAGTTTTATTCACGCTTGTCATTAAAATCTGAAATTCAACAAAAGAAAAGAATGATTAAAGAGGAATGCATCTTTTGAGGGGGAGCTTTAGATATTCAGTATCTTATCCTAAAAATTACTTTAATTTGATGCTTACCTTGATTTTTATGGATTGATTTTGATGAACCTCCTTATATTGCAAGACTTGCTTTAATTATATAATAAGTTTATACCTTGAGATGAGTTCTATAAAGGTTGTCTTATCTCAAACATTGAGTCTTATGAAAATAAGCTGAAACTTATAGAAAATATATTTTTTTTTGAGATTGACAATTTTATTGAACATTATCTTTAAATTCTAAACTCTTAAATGGAATGATCAATTGAGAGAGAGAAAGAAAATCTCAGAAGGAGAGATCTTATGGAACTTAATCGCATAAATCTATAACTAAAGGAGAGAGAAAGAATACTAAATGAAAAGTGATCCTAATACTCTCCAATATGTATCATCTGAAATTTAAATCTGAAAATCTTTATGATACACCTTGAGGCTTGTTATTTGGTTAAAATATCTTATGCATAAATCATGAACCAAATTGCAATTCAAACAGTTGATCTTAAGAGCCTCTAACTTACTAAAAAAGGGGGAGAATAATGTGTTGAATTCTCTTGAGTAGCTCTAAGATATATCATAAATTGCATGAATTCATGTTTTAGTATTTATGCCACAATATTTTTACATCATAAAAGAACTTTGCAATCATACTTAATATATTGCTCTTATACTCTGAAAATTAGTTAAATTGCTCTCAAGTTGCTAAAATACTTAATATATTGGGCAAAAGATCTTAAATGAACAAGCTTTCATACTTATTATTGAAAAGAGGTTAGATTTCCATTCGTGCTTTTCTTGAATATCATTTGTGGTACTTCTTGAATTAACCTAAGAAAGATTCCACCTACACTTGAGTTGAAAACTATCCTTGGAATCACATTCGATGTGTTCTCCTTTGAAATTATCCTAATTAGCTCTGATCTATGCTCATTAATCTTTTTTATTGTCTTGAGTTATATGATTCATATTCTTGCAATAAGTAGACAGGCAAATCAGAGTACTATAAGGAAAAGAAATACTTGAGTATTTTTATCTTTGTGCTTAATGTTTCACTATCTTTTTGATGTTGTCAAAAAGGGGGAGAAATATCTAAGTATATGCTCATAATGCTTTATGTGTTGATTATGTTAAGTTGATTAAATCTAAAGCATTATCATGAAGTATATTTTAAAAATACATATTTTCAACTTCTAGAACACAATATATTTTATATTGCATATACTCCAAGTTTTGTCATTATCAAAAAGGGGGAGACTGATGACCCAAAGATTGATTTAAAGATTGATTTTGATGATCACAAAACCTTGAAGTATAAATACTAATGTTTGTGCTGCAAGGAGAAAGATATTTATTTTGCAAGGAACATAGCAAGTTGGAAGAATACAAGAAGGCCTCCAAAGCTCTCAAGAAAAGTTGGATAAAAGCTACAATTTATTGGCCCAAGTTTTAAGTTTAAAGTATTCAAGTTGGAGGAGCAAATTCTAAAGAAAAATTCAAAAGAATAGTTCTCGAGTCGACTCCTCGAAAATTCGAGTCGACTCCGATACATGCCGAGTCGACTCCCAACGTTTCCGAGTCGACTCAAAAGAGTAATAGAGGAAAGACAGAACAATGAATTTTAGACCCTGCATCCGAGCCGACTCCAGAGGACCACGAGTCGACTCCGAAGTCAGGCGAGTCGACTCCTAATTGTGCAAGAGTCGACTCTCAGAGGAAAAGCATATTGAGAGAAAGAAGATCAAAGAATAACACTGTGAACGAGTCAGCCGAGTCGACTCCAAGAAAGCGCGAGTCGACTCCGAGACAGTTCTACTTGAAAGACAGAGGACCAGTTTTCGGGCTCTGAGAGCCGAGTCGACTCCAAGAGAATCCGAGTCGACTCGAGGACGAAAATCAGAAAATATGTCCTCTGGATTCCTGAGAATGAGCCAACCCCCAAGTGCCCGAGTCGTCTCCAGTTATTGGCGAGTCGACTCCAGTTTGGTCCGAGTCGACTCTAGGACAAGGCATGCACATTAATTCAAATTTAGAACAGTGGCCGAGTCGTCTCCAGTCAAGCACGAGTCGACTCCAGTAACAGCCGAGTCGACTCCGGATCGCGCGAGTCAACTCCGATCCCAACGAAAATATTGTCAGGAGGTACAGACTGTGTCCAACGGCTCTATTTTTGTCTCTAACGGCTAGATTCTTGTTTCCACATCATCTAAAGCTATAAAATCAAGAGGAGAGCTAGGGGAGAAGATATGGAAGTGGGAAAGAACATTTAGGAAAGAGATTTCAAAGAGATTACAAGGAAAATCTCCCATAAGCACAAAAGGGCCATTCAAAGTAAAATAGAGAGAAGAAGAGCATCCAAGTGAATCCTAAAGCTTCCTCTCCATCCGTGTGCTGCCTCGGTGATCCTCTACTTCGTGCCAAATCAGAAGAGGGTCAAGTAAAGAAGAAGCCGAGCTCCTTCATCTTCAAAACTCGTTTGAGGGCTTCTCTTTACTCTATTTGTTTATATTTGCTATATTTGCTTAGTTAAGAAGCTTGTATTTGCTTTAAATTCTTAGTCTAATATCTTGTAACTTGATTCAATCAAGGGATTGAATCAAGAGGTTAAGGTTTGTTGGTGAGCCAAAGGAAAAACCAACGTTGTAAGGTTGTGGTTGGTGAGCCTTTGGGGAAAACCAACTGGGTTGATTGTGAACCCGGAAAACAATCGTTGTAAGGTTGTGGTTGGTGAGCCTTTGGGAAAACCAACTGGGTTGGATTGTGAGCCCGTGAAAACAATCGGTTGGTTCTAGTCGGTGAGCCTGTGAAAACCGACCGAGTTCATTGTGATCTCGCAAAACAACAAGTTGGGTTGTGAGCTTGTAAAACAACCGGCTGTAATCTAAGGGATTATAGTGAAATTCCCAAGAGGTCTTGGAGAGTGGATGTAAGTGCTGGGATGCACCGAACCACTATACTTTTGTTGTATTTGTGATGCTCTTTGTTATCTAACTTTCTCACTCACGTACTTACTTAGATACTATGCTTGCTTAACTCTTCTCTGTGCATCTTTTAGTTGCAAGCATATTCAATTTACTTAATCAAGTCTCATTCAATATAACAGCATTAAGACTCATTGTATTGAATTGCATACTTGGGCAAACTTAGACTAATCTTTTATTGAGTCCGCTGCTTAATAGTTGATTAGATTAGAATCATACTCTTGCTAAGTTTAAATTCCACTATGCATCCATACAACTTAGCTTAATTAACTCTAAAAGATTAGAAGTAGTTGAAAAGTTTTTAAAAGACCCAATTCATCCCCCCCTCTTGGGTTGTCACCGTGGGCAACACACCCCCTGCGGCTCCGGCAGATCAAATTTCTCAGGTCCTGCTAGAGCAGTTCAGTCTGCTCATCCAGCAAGTCCAAAACTCACCGCGGTCGTTCAAGGTCTGTGGTAGGCTAGAGCCCAGCCTGCACACCCCCCTCACGGGCGCGAGTCAAGAGGACGGCGCTTGCGACATCATTCCCCTGCCAAGCAACGCACGATGGCCGACGACAGGGAGCGTCGCCACTACCGAAGCTCCCACCGAGCTCGATTCCTAAGCTAGGAGGGCTTATCGCACAGCCATCACCCTGAGAGCCTACGCCGAAGTCTGAAGCCCGGAGCTCGGGAACAACCATCAGAGGTGGGGTCCACCCCATCCCGAGCTGCAACAGGGACCCCACCCGTCGTCGAGCTCGACAAGAAAGTCGAAGAGTTGGAGCAGCAAATCTAGACGCTCCGAGACTAAGGCCCGAAGCGCGATACCGAGCTCGAATTCACAACTAAGTCTCCATACCCTCGATGGATCGTTGACAAGCCGATTTCCTCGAGGTTCAAGATACCGCAAATCGAGTCATATGATTGCTCGTCCGACCTCCTGGATTGTTTGGAAAGCTACAAAGCTCTCATGACACTCCAAGGGGCCACAGACGCCCTGCTCTGCAGGGCCTTTCTGGAAACCCTCCACAAGGCAGCTCGCCTTTAGTTTTTCGGGCTAACGCTCGGCTTAGTTCCATCTTTCGAGCAACTGGGTAGGCAATTTGCAACTCAAGCAGAAGAGGGAGAATCTTTAAAGGAATATATTGATTGCTTCACCTCGGCTACATGGGAGGTTCGCGATCTCGACCAGTTCATCGCCATGTCAACATTGAAGACTGGTGCTCGGTCCTATAAGTTTCTCTTCTTTATCGAGAAGAACTTCTCCACCAACTTTGCAGAGATGCTAACTCGAGCTCGAAAGTATGCCAAGGCTAAGGAAGCCATGGCCTTTTAGCGGGAGGCGGCCAAATAACCTTTCTAGATGCAGAAGAAGCGCTATGCCGAGCGCGGCCAACCAAGAAGTAGATCCCTCCGGCGCAGGAAAAATTCTCCTCGGCCCAAGAGCCTGGCTCGCCTGAGGTCCCCCCTCCAGAAGTTTGAGAAATACATTCCCCTCATGTCCACCTCAAGCCGAGCTCAATCTGGAAGAAGAAGATGCTCCTGGACAGCCATGGATCCTACATGTTGATGGCTCCTCGACCTTGGAGGGCAGTGGCGCAGGCCTCATCCTCGCTACCTTGGATGGAGTAGTAGCAGAGCAGGCCTTATGCTTTGAGTTTCCCGCTTCCAACAATGAGGCAGAATATGAAACGCTAATTGCAGGGCTAAAATTGGCAAAAGGGCTCAGCATCTGCCACCTGAAGGTTTTCAGCAACTCTCAGTTGGTGGTGAGCTAAGTCCTAGAAGATTTCAAAGCCTGAGAGCGGTCAATGATAAAATACCTCCAAAAGGTACGGGACATCGCTTCAACTTTAAATAACTTTGACATTCATTACATTCTTAGGTCAAAGAACGCAAAGGCCAACCTGCTGTCAAAGCTAGCGATGCCCAGTTCAGCCGAGCTTCCGAAGACCACTTTCTTCAAGTACCTGAAGGCTTCAAGCATAGAAGATCCTGAACTAGTCTTGTGCACAGAAATCGAGCCGAGCTGGATGGATCGTCTTATTAACCTCCTACGAAATGGAGTCCTTCCTACAGATAAGCTGGAAGCCCGACGAATTGAACACCAAGCGACTCGGTACCTCATGTACGGGGGCAAGCTATACCACCAGTCGTTCACATCGTCACTCCTCAGATGTCTTCGCCCCTCAGAGGTTGACTACACGATGGGAGAAGTGCACGAAGGAATCAGCGAAAGCCATCAAGGAGGCAATGACATTCCAGGCCCGAGCTCGGGGCGCCCTGTAGCGTTGATCGCAAGCCGAAGAGGCTCCCTCGACGGTAGGTAATGACGTCCCAGGCCCAAGCTTGGGGCGTCTTGAAGCATTCTTCCGCGAGCTGAAGAGGCTCCCTCGACCGCAGGTAATGATGTCCTAGGCCCAACCTCAAGGTGCCCTGCAGCGTCGACCGCGAGCCAAAGAGGCTCCCTCGACCGCAAGTAATGACGTCCCAGGCCCAAGCTTGGAGTGCCCTGCAGTGTCGACCGCGAGCCGAAGAGGCTCCCTCTACCACAAGTACAATGACACCCCGAGATCCAGCTCGGGGAGCCCTGCAGTGTCGACCGTGAGTCGAAGAGGCTCCTTCGACCGCAGGTAATAACGTCCCGGGCCCAAGTTCGGGGCGCCCTGCAACGTCGACCGCAAAGCGAAGAGGCTCCCTCGACTGCAGGTAATGTCGTCCCGGGCTTGAGCGTCGACCGCAAGCCAAAGAGGCTCTCTCAACCGTTGGTAATGAAGTCCAGGGCCCAAGCTCGGAACTTTTTGCAGCGTCGACCGTAGGTAATGACATCCCATGCCCAAGCTCAGGACGCCCTATAGCGTCGACCGCGAGCCGAAGAGGCTCCCTCGACCGCAGGTAATGACATCCCGGGCCCAAGCTTGGGGCACCTTGCAGAGTCGACCGCGACCCGAAGAGGCTTCCTTGATCGCAGGTACAATGACGCCTCGGGCCCAAGCTCAGGGCACCCTACAGTGTCGACCACGAGCCGAAGAGGCTCCCTCGACCGCAGGTAATAATGTCACGGGCCCAAGCTTGGGGTGCCCTGCAGCATCGACCGCGATCCGAAGAGGCTCCCTCGACCACAGGTAATGACGTCTCGGGCCCGAGCTTGGGGCGCCCTGCAGCATCGACCGCAAGCGAAAGAGGCTCCCTCGACCGCAGGTAATGATGTCGAGCCAAAGAGGCTCTCTTGACCACAGGTAATGACGTTCCGGGCCCAAGCTCGGGGCGCCCTGCAGTGTCAACCACGAGCCGAAGAGGGTCCCTCAACCGCAGGTAAAGACATCCTGGGACCAAGCTTGGGGCGCCTTATAGTATCGACCGCGAGCCGAAGAGGCTCCCTCGATCGTAGGTACAATGATGCTCCGGGCCCCAACTTGGGGCGCCCTGCAGTGTCGACCGCAAGCCGAAGAGGCTCCTGTTGGCGACACCCTACACCGAAACCCACTCACACCGGTACAACCACCAACGTCGGACAAGCAAAGAGAGAAGCAAACGGATAAGCACTCTCTCGCTCCCTCGACACCGGACTCAAGGATCACCGCTTCGCTTCCGCTACGAAGGGCAAAAGATTACCCCGTGGTTTCAATAGGGTAAAACACTTGAGCACCGCAGCGGATTATCAAACCAAAGGAAGAAGAAATAGGAAGAAAATAGCAAAGCAAACACAAAGATGTAACGAGGTTCGGCTACAAGTAGCCTACGTCCTCTACCGCTCCAAATCTCAATTAGGATGAACAGATTACAGAGATAGCACACACCCGAACGATCACACGCGATCGCTCTACAAGAGATTCACACAGAATTCTCCTTGCACAAGAAGTAGGATCCCAATCCTCTTCTTCTCTAGAACCCTAGCCGCACAAAACAAGAGTCTCTCTCAAAATATCCTTGAATATATCTACTCCTAGGGCTCTCATGAGTCCTATATATAGTCTCAAGACCTTCAGATGATCATAGCCGTCGAAACGCTACCAAAAAATACCAAAAGAAAATCGTCCGTACGATTTTCCGCGAGCCCGAGTCGACTCGGCTGTGGTTCGAGTCGACTCTGGCACGTCTGGACAAAACTGGCATGATCTAGGGTCGACTCGACTGTAGCTCGAGTCGACTCGACGATGCTTCGAGTCGACTCGACTGTAGCTCGAGTCGACTCGACTGTAGCTCGAGTCGACTCTGACAGTCCAGACAAAAACATGGTTTTCTCGGTCTTCTGGTCTTTCTCCTCCCGGGTCGACTCGACTGTTCCCGAGTCGACTCGACTGTTCCCGAGTCGACTCGACTGTAGCTCGAGTCGACTCCGACAGTCCGCCAGACAGAATTATGCAGAATTGATTCTCCTTCAATTCTCTTCATTACCAATGGTCTCCACATACCCCAACAATCTCCCACTTGGAGACCTTGGGTATATCCTCTTGTTACTTGGCTCTCCTATGTGCTCCCACTGAAACTGAATCATCCTAGTGAGATAGGTACGATGCCTCCTCAACGTCTTCAAGCATGAAGACCAGCAGAAGCTGAACAACTCCTCAGCTTCTCCACCGTGACGACCTTCGTCAACATATCTGCAGGATTCTGACTTGTATGAATCTTCTCCAACTTGACGAGTCCCTGCTCGAGCAATGACCTCACGAAGTGGTACCGTATGTCAATATGCTTCGTCCTTGAATGGAAAGCTGAATTCTTTGCCAGATGAATTGCACTTTGACTATCTGAATATAACATGCAATCCTTCTGCTCCTTCCCAAGCTCCTTCATCAAGCCCTGAAGCCATATTAGTTCCTTGCACGCCTCTGTGGCTGCCACATACTCCGCCTCCGTAGTCGACAATGCAACAACTGGTTGCAACCTGGAAATCCAACTGACGGCTCCACTGCCCAAGGTGAACAAGTACCCTGTCGTGCTCCTCCTGCCGTCCAAGTCCCCTGCCATGTCTGAGTCCACAAAGCCCTGTAACCGGATCTCAGAACCTCCATAGCACAATGACATGTGCTCCGTGCCTCTCAGATACCTCAATATCCATTTGACCGCACGCCAATGCTCCAAGCCTGGGCAGCTCATAAAGCGACTCACAACTCCCACTACTTGAGCAATGTCAGGTCTCGTACAGACCATAGCGTATATCAAGCTCCCCACCGCCGATGCATACGGGATTTTTGACATATTGAGCTCCTCCACCCGCGTCTTCGGACTTTGTCCTTTTGAAAGCTTTAAGTGGGCACCTAGTGGTGTGCCAACAGGTTTGGCACCCTCCATGCAGAATCTCTTGAGTACTCGGCTGATGTACTCCGCCTGAGATAGTCTGAGGATATGTTTAGATCTATCTCTGCTGATCCGCATACCAAGGATCTATTTCGCTGCTCCTAGATCCTTCATTGCAAATTTTCTTGACAGCTTCAGCTTCAATTTTGCAATCTCATGCATGCTAGCTCCTGCAACTAACATGTCATCAACATATAATAGCAAGATAATGTAAGATGTACCGAAGTCCCGGAAGTAGCAACAGTGATCCTCCTGACATCTCCTGTATCCTATCTCAAGCATGTAACTATCAAACTTGAGATACCATTGCCTGGGCGCCTGTTTCAAACCATAGAGGCTTTTCTTCAATTTGCAAACCAAGTCACCCGTGCCAGCTGCAACGTATCCCTCCGGCTGCTGCATATATATCTCCTCATCGAGATCTCCGTGAAGAAAAGCTGTCTTCACATCAAGCTGCTCTAAGTGAAGATTCTCTACTGCCACCATGCTCAGCACCGCCTGAATAGAACTCATCTTGACTACAGGAGAAAAGATCTCCGTGAAGTCGATACCTGCTCTCTGCTGAAATCCTTTTACAACCAGCCTGGCCTTGCTCTTCCTTCAGCCTGTAAACCCATTTGTTTGACAGTGCTTTCTTCCCCTTGGGCAGATCCACCAAATCCCACGTTTGATTCTGCTCCAATGACTCCATCTCATCATCCATGGCCAACTCCCACTCCTTCCTAGTATCAACCTCCAATGCCTCCGTGAAGCATTTAGGTTCGCCATTATCTGTGAGCAGCAAATAACTAAGAGTCCCATCATATCTTTGAGGAGGCTTCCCATGAGTACTACGAGTGGACCTTCTTAGTTGTGGAAAGGGTGCCAATACTTCAGGTTCTTGCTCTGACTGAGTCTTCTGACCAGAATTTGTAGACTCTTCTTCAGGATCCACAAAACACGGCTTAACAGGTTTTGTTTCTGATTCAGTGCTCTGCTGCATTTTCTCATTAAATACCACATCATTACTACGAATGATCTTCCTGTGTTCGGGATCTCAAAACCGATACCCAAACTGTTGACCTCCATATCCAACGAAAATGCACTTCTTTGATTTGGCGTCTAGTTTGCTTCTTTGACTGGAATCAACATGGACATAACTGGTACAACCGAATACTCGTAAGTGCGCCAAATCAATCTTCTTCACTGTCCATGCTTCCTCAGGAATCCCAAATTCAAGTTTCTTTGATGGCCCTCTGTTGATCAAGTAGGCAGCAGTGTTAACTGCTTCCGCCCAAAACTGCTGTGGCAATCCAGCATGTATCCTCATACTCCTGGCACGCTCATTAATTGTTCTGTTCATCCTTTCAGCAACTCCATTTTGTTGTGGTGTCCCTGGAATTGTCCTCTGCCTGACGATCCCAGCCTCTGCACAGTAGTCCTCAAACTCCCTGCTACAATACTCACCACCGTTGTCTGATCTCAGGCATTTTAACCTCCTTCCTGTCTCGAGTTCTACCATTGCCTGCCATCTCCTGAAGACCCCAAATACCTCTGACTTGTGCTTCAAGAAGAACACCCAAAGCTTCCTGGTAGCATCATCAATAAAAGTAACATAGTACTGAGATCCACCAATGGAAGAAACCGGTGCAGGCCCCCACACGTCCGTGTGCACGAGATCTAGCTTTTCTTGCTTCCGAGGTTTATCTTCTTTGTTGAATGAAACACGCTTCTGCTTTCCGAGAATACAATCCTCACAGAAGTCCATCTCAACACTCCTGAGACCCTGCAGCTTTTCCAACTGGTGCATCACCTCCAGTCCCTGATAACTCATGTGCCCAAGTCTGCAATGCCATAACTTGGCGTCCACATCTGCTGCATCAACTCCAATAGAGTTCTCCGTGCCGTTGGCGATATAAAGTGTCCCAACCTTCTTGCCACTAGCCACCATCAACGAACCCCTGGATATCTTCCACTGATCAGCTGTGAAAATAGTCTTGTACCCCTGGCTCGCCAACTGTCCAACAGAAATCAGAGTCCTCTGCAGTTGAGGCACGTGCCGTACGTCCTCAAGCTCAAGTGAAGATCCAGAAATCAACTTCACTTCCGCGCTTCTCCTTCCTTGTATGGTGCAAGGCTCTCCATCCCCTAAGTAGACTTTGCCGAAGTCTCCCTTCTCATATCCTCCAAGAAGCTTCCGTTGGGATGTAGCATGGAAAGACGCGCCCGAGTCTATCACCCAAGACTCGTCACCGGTAGATAAAGATAGAACGAGGGCATCCATGTCACCGTTTTCAGCAAGATTTGCCAGATCCTTGCTGACTCCTTCGGTGTGGTCGCCTTGCTTCCCTTTAGGAGATTTGCAGTCCCTCCTAAAGTGCCCCATCTTCCCGCAGTTCCAGCACTTCGCTCCCTTGTTCTGAGGTGCTCGAGACCTGCTGGATCTTGACTTCGAGTCGCTTCGAAATCGACCGTCCTTCTTTTGTCTTCCCCGGTTAGAGATGTTTAGTGCACTTCCAGACGACTCCGTAGCTCCAGTAGATTTCCTTCTTGCTTCTTCACTCAGAAGCACTCCCACAACGTCATCAAAGATCAACTTCCCCGTCGCCGAAGAGTTGCTCACCGCCATCACCAGGCCCTCCCAGCTATCAGGCAATCCGGAGAGGATTAGCAATGCCCAAATCTCATCGTCAAAACTAATCTCCACTGACTCCAACTGGGCCGTGAGTCCATTGAACTCGTTGAGGTATTCTGCTACGCTGCCGCCATTTTTCATACGAAGATTAAACAACCTCTTCATGAGAAATACCTTGTTTGATGCTGAGGGTTTCTCGTACATCCGCGACAATGTTGCCATCAACTCCATCGTCATCTTCTCGTTTTTGATGTTGAATGCCACTTGGGATGCAAGTGACAATCTTATGGTGCCGAGCGTCTTCCGATCGAGGACCTCCCAGTCTTCATCGGACATCTTCTCTGGTTTCTTCGCTCTACCTCCAAGAGGTAAATAGAGATCCTTCTGGTAAAGATAATCCTCTATTTGCATCTTCCAAAATCCGAAGTTCGTGCCATTGAACTTCTCAATTCGCAACTTTCCTTCATCCGCCATTGCAGAATACCAACCTGGCTCTGATACCACTTGTTGGCGACACCCTGCACCGAAACCCACTCACACCGGTACAACCACCAACGTCGGACAAGCAAAGAGAGAAGCAAACGGATAAGCACTCTCTCGCTCCCTCAACACCGGACTCAAGGATCACCGCTTCACTTCCGCTACGAAGGACAAAAGATTACCCCGTGGTTTCAATAGGGTAAAACACTTGAGCACCGCAGCGGATTATCAAACCAAAGGAAGAAGAAATAGGAAGAAAATAGCAAAGCAAACACAAAGATGTAACGAGGTTCGGCTACAAGTAGCCTACGTCCTCTACCGCTCCAAATCTCAATTAGGATGAACAGATTACAGAGATAGCACACACCCGAACGATCACACGCGATCGCTCTACAAGAGATTCACACAGAATTCTCCTTGCACAAGAAGTAGGATCCCAATCCTCTTCTTCTCTAGAACCCTAGCCGCACAAAACAAGAGTCTCTCTCAAAATATCCTTGAATATATCTACTCCTAGGGCTCTCATGAGTCCTATATATAGTCTCAAGACCTTCAAATGATCATAGCCGTCGAAACGCTACCAAAAAACACCAAAAGAAAATCGTCCGTACGATTTTTCGCGAGCCCGAGTCGACTCGGCTGTGGTTCGAGTCGACTCTGGCACGTATGGACAAAACTGGCACGATCTAGGGTCGACTCGACTGTAGCTCGAGTCGACTCGACGATGCTTCGAGTCGACTCGACTGTAGCTCGAGTCGACTCTGACAGTCCAGACAGAAACATGGTTTTCTCGGTCTTCTGATCTTTCTCCTCCCGGGTCGACTCGACTGTTCCCGAGTCGACTCGACTGTTCCCGAGTCGACTCGACTGTAGCTCGAGTCGACTCCGACAGTCCGCCAGATAGAATTATGCAGAATTGATTCTCCTTCAATTCTCTTCATCACCAATGGTCTCCACATACCCCAACAGCTCCCTCGACCGCAGGTAATGACATTCCAGGCCCAAGCTCGGGACGCCCTACAGCGTCGACCGAGAGCCAAAGAGGCTCCCTCCACCATAGGTAATGACGTCCCGGGCCCAAGCTCGGGACGCCCTGCAACGTGGACCGAGAGCCGAAGAAGCTCCCTCGACCATAGGTAATGATGTCCCGGGCCCAAGCTCTAGGCGCCCTGTAGTGTCGACCGTGAGCCGAAGAGGCTTCCTCGATTACAGGTACAATAACGACCTAGGCCCAAGCTTGGGGCGCCCTGCAGCCTTGAACATGAGCCGAAGAGGCTCCCTCGATCATAGGTAATAACATCCTGGGCCCAAGCTCTAGGCGCCCTGTAGTGTCGACCGTGAGCCGAAGAGGCTCCCTCGACCGTAGGTAATGACGTTCCAGGCCCAAGCTCGGGGCGCCCTGCAATGTCGACCGCGAGCTGAAGAGGCTCCCGAGACCACAGGTACAATGACTCCTCGGGCCAAGATCGGGGCACTCTGCAACGTCGACCGCGAGCCGAAGTGACTCCCTCGACCGTAGGTAATGATGTCCCGGGCCCGAGCTTGGGGCACCCTGCAGCGTCGACCACGAGCCGAAGTGGCTCGCTCGACCGTAGGTAATGACATCCCAGGCCCAATCTTGGGGCGCCCTGCAGTGTCGACCACGAGCCAAAAAGGCTCCCTCGACCGCAAGTAATAACGTCTCGGGCCCAAGCTCGTGGCGCCCTGCAGTGTCGACCACGAGCTGAAGAAGCTGCCTCGACCACAAGTACAATAACGCCCCGGGCCCGAGCTCGAGGCGCTCTGCAGTATCGATTGCGAGCCAAAAAGGCTCCCTCGACCGCAGGTAATGACGTCCTGGGCCCAAGCTCGAGGCGCTCTGCAGTGTCGACCGCGAGCCGAAGAAGCTCCCTCGACCGCTGGTACAATGATGCCCTAGGCCGAGCTCAGGGCGCCCTGCTGCGTTGACCGCGAGCCCAAGAGGCTCCCTCGACCTCAAAAAAAATTTGAGAACACCTCGACCTTAGTTCGGACGCCCAAGTTAAAGCCTAAAAAGATCTACAAGCTTAAAGGTCGAGTACAAAATGTGTCGACCTTGAGGTCGGATTGAATGCAAAAATGGTCGACTACAAAAAGGCCTAAGTGGCCGACCTTACAAATATGACATGAAAAGAAAAAGAAAACAGGACGATTGACAACTCGATTACTTTCTTCGCTCGAGCCAAAGAAGGACTTGAACTCCGAAGTCGGGGGGTAAATGATGGGAGGCAAAATAGATCGTCCTACTCCAGTGTGGGACCACCCAATTCCTGCCGAGCAGACCTCAGAGCCAAGTAGGCCAGACTTCAGTCCCGCTAAAAGTCTGACCGACCTCGAGCCCCGCCAAAGGCCAAGCCGACCTCGACCAGAGGCCAGGCCGTCCTCAGCCCCCGACGAAGGCTGAGCCGACCTCGCCAAGCAAATGTGGCCTAACATCCCGGCCTAGCCAGCCCCTTTCCACGAACCATTGCTTGCTGGCCATGCCATGACATGCCGACCAAGGACCATGCCTTGCTGCCCCGCCATGCTTGCTGCCAGGAGCCATACCTTGCCACACCTGCCAACACCATGTCGTGCACAAGGACTGCCTACACCGTGTGCCTCAAGCAAATCCTGGTCTTGGCCACACGCCACCTGGCCAAGACCATCTCCTTTCACGATGAGGATGGACAATACCTCGGCCACTTGGGCAACCTCAGAACAAATTTGGAAAGATATCTTCCGAATCCTCTGCCTACGGGATTGATCTCCGTGATTCATGCCGTCTCCAGCTAATGGCCAGCTGATCACAGCTCAACCCCAAATTTCAGGTAACGGCTAAAACCTTCATTCCTATAAAAAGAGGGTAGGGAATGGCCCTCGGTAAGCTATCTTAAGCTAAAAAAATGTAATACAAAAGCCATAAAAGGCACTCAAAAACTTCTCCAAAAACTCTGCTAACTTAGCCATCGAAGGGCTTTCACCGGAATCTCCGGCCAAGGCTTTGTGCAGGTACCCCGGAGCGCAGGAGGTGGCTCCCCTTTTTCCGTCCCGGCCGGCATCTCCTCGGCTTCCTCCGGCATGGTCACCCATAGGGCAAATTTCAACCACAATAAATCTAATCTCTGTTAGTTGCTGTAACTCTTCCTTTTCTTTTGCTGTAATTATTTTTTTCCTTCAATTAAAGATGGGTGGCTGCTTCACCAACCTCCTTTATCACCATCAAAAAAAAAAAAAAGGCTTATCAGGAGAGCAAACCCATCAGCGGAGCAGCAAATTTGTCGAGGATATGTCTCCTGTCTTGAAGAAGTCAGCCAACGTCTTGACCAAGTGGAGAGTCAACTTTATAATAGTATGGGGCTAAGCTGACTCTTGGCCTGATATCATTATGAATCAAGACTGATACATTTTATGTCACACAATAGCTCAGCTGTGACTATAATTAATATAAATTATCTAATTGTCAAAGAAAGAATATTAAGGTCAGTTTATGATCCACTAATGAAGATAACAAGCCATGCCATGCTAACCCTGATGTCACATTATAGGTTATGCGAGGCCTGGTTCTACCTTGTATATGTCAGCTTAGCCAAGCACGACGTATGCACTCTTGTAATGCGTCGTGCCTTTAGCTTTCACACCATTTCTTTGGCGTTTCTTCGAGGTCTGTTTGGATGTCAAAATATTTTATTTAGAATCAAAAGAATTAGAAGTTTGAAGAGAAGTTATGCAACTGAGAGGGAATTTTAATTGTAATGGAGGAGTTTTATTCAAAGCAGTAACATGTTAGAGTATAAACAACCCCAAAAGAACAGTATTATTAACGATTATAAGGAATCCTTAGTAAGTAGAGAAAGATTTGGGATTCAAGAAAGTGCCAATTCTTGTAAATAGGCTAGATATATAGGCATATTCACAAATTTAATATTTGGGAACAATTTGCTGAGCTTGAAAGTTTTGGGATTCAAAAAAAATCTAGTAAATTTAGAGAGCATTTTTTTAAAAAAAAATTAAAATAATATTAGCTAAATAAAAATAATAATATAAATAAATTTATCTCACTTCATTCACTTTCATGTTACATCACTCTATGGTTAGTAGAAGATTTTGAATTATTATATTAGTATCCAATGAAAACTATGAAGAAAATCTAGAACTGGGATTTCCAAATTTAGAAAGTAGAGTTCATATTTATTTTAAATTGATTATACTGAGGGGTTTTTTTTTTGCATAAAGACAATGGGGGAAATCACTGAATATGCAAAAGAAGAAGCCAAGAATTTTTTGGTACACAAGAAGGCAAGAATTTATTAAAAAAATAGAAAAAAGAAAACATGAAGTCCCTCAAAGGAGAGAACATGAGATCGAGCATGAAAGAGCGGGACCCACCAACTTAATTTATTGTGCAAGTCTATCTTATCTATCGATTTAGTGTTCGGCTGTACGTGAGTATGGGTCACAATCGGGTTGGGTGATCAAGTCAAAAATCCATGGATGTAAATCGGATAGATTTACTAACATGGTCAAAAATCCAAATTTGAATCAGACCTTTTTAGAAAAATGATAAGTCGACATGATCTGTAAGATTTGTTTAATGAACAAGTCAAATTAAGTTAAATAGGTTAAATACTTCCTAAACAAGTTAACTAGATTTTAAATAAGTTAGGTGAGCCTTAAATTAGTTAAAAATGCCGGGTCCTAACTCGAGACAAGTATTAAATAGGTTAAACAGGCTAAAAGTTTAAACCTGAACCTAATTTTTTAATAAATAGATCTCAATAAGTCGGCCTACTTATAACCTAAATTTGTTTGTGCTAAATTTAAACCTCATTAAAGATAGTTGGCTGCAGGTCAAACCATAACTTGCCATCTCTAGTTTAGCTAATGCATCCATCGTTCACTACAACAAGATGACATTTCACGAAAAATTACTTGTGGCATTTTTTATTATATATCGTTATTTTTTTTTACATTATAGTATAAATGCCGCTATCTTCCAATAAGTATTTTTTTAGTAATACTTTATTATAAATATTGCTATAAACTTGTAGTCTACGATATATATTGAAGTGCTAGAAACTAGAACTACTATTATAGCATTTAACTAATATGCTAGTAAATATATCATAAATTTTGAGATATTGAAAGGTTGCCGCTAAATCTTAAATTATTAAGTTTTATACAAAGCATAATTTTGTTCACATCGATGCATCAAATATGTTATGTATACATATCTTCATATCATTGCTATATATAGGTCATTGTTTCTATCAGGACTGTATTGAAATATTAAGAATCAAAAATTATTTTAGACAAAAATATAATATAAGAATATTAACCATTTTTGCATAAAAATTATTATACTTTTTATTGTAGCATAAATAAAAATAATAATAAATTATCTATTCTTAAAGAGTTTGTAAATATATATATATATATGGCAATACAAAAAAGTTAATTGTTAAATATTTTTAATAATAAAAGAATGAAAATATCATAAAGAATTAAATATATTAAGTTTTGATTTTTTATGAAAAAGAAAATAATTTTTAAAATAATGATTGAAATATGAAATATTAAAATATACACCAAATACTTATTTAATGACATGAATGTACATTAATAAGTTAAATAAATAGTTCTTATCTTGGTGGTTAATAGCTTGCTATTCAAGCAAGTGATCACATTTGCTTTTGATAATTTTTTACTGGCATGTATAAAATATTGGGATTTAAACTTTAATGGCACTTATATTAGCAGCTAAAATAGAAATTTTTATCGATATTTATTTTTGAAATGTGAACAATTAATTGCGACACCATCTTAAGATGGTGCATAAGAACATGCCACAAAAATGCCGGTAAAAATATTTGTGGCATTTTCTGGGCTTTTAATGCCATTTAAAAATATCGCTAATAATTATTTTTGTTGTAGTGGTCCGTTAAATCAAATTAACATTTTTTGGTTCCCAAGAACCCGTTACACCACCCATTCGGAAATCAAAAGCAAGTGTCATGAGGCCCAATGCTTGGTAACCTCGTGGTGAGTTTCACAGATTTAGGGAATCATTCACAATCAATAATTTGCAACTTTTTAAAAAGTTGGCGAATTTAGTGACTCTGAATTGGTGAGTATTATAGCTAGAATGCTTGACCAAATACTTTTCAATAAAGAAATTGTCATACCCAAAATCCATTACTAATTAGATCGGCGACGTGATACAGCTGTATACTCTCTAGGGTAGGGCCCTAAAAAATATACTAGGTCTGAAAATTTGTCACAATCTCAATACTCGTAAATCAAAATGATCATATTTCATAACAAATAACAAAATTTTACAGAATTAAATTCATTCATCCAACCAATAACAATAATGCTTTATCTATTCATTCCTGTTCTCTCCGATCTCAACCATAACCAAGTACTAAGCAACCTGCAATCTGTAACTCTGAAAGAAAAAGTGAAGGAGGATTGTAAGCTTTACAGACCAGAAAGAATCTCTACATATTTGCACCAATGTAATAATATAGTTTGAAAATAGCAATAAGTGACCAAAATAAAAATATAAATTATGAAACCACTTTTGAAACATTCAATATAACTCAATTAAACCAACAAATATCTGCAAACACATTCATCTAATATCTGGCTTATCAAAAGAAATAAATATCACAAATACCAACAAGTAAAATCTTTTATTCAGTATTGGTTTCATGTGTTTTATCCATTATTTCTCATTATCTCAATTTCAGATTCCATAACAATTATCTTCTTGGCTTTGGATTAACCAAGATCATGACCTAGTCTAAGACTACCAAACAAAATCTCACGCATAAGCTCGTGGAGGCTATTTTGCGCATAAGCTCGTAGAGGCTATCCCTCGCATAACTTTATGGAGGCTATTCCGTGACGAGGTTAGTCCAAATCGTATCTTATCTATCTGATTTGCATATGACTCTTGTCAAATCACTTTTCACTTATATAGTGCATTTTTCTTAAATTCAAGATATCATTGTTCGTATAATAATGTTCTCAGTATCTGATACATATAATAATTGTACAAGAAATCATATAATATATACCATCTCATTCCAAACCAAATCCATCGATGTAAATATCATAATGTAAATCTTATGATGCAAGTCTCACGATGTAGATCATATGATGCAAAGCTCACGATACAAATCCAACGGTACAAATTAATAAACCTGTATAAATATATTAGTGATCAAATACAAAAATTCATACCTCTGTCGCAATCCAACATAGCAACAATGCTACCAATCCACAGCTAACATGTCCAGTCAATTTAATATTAAAATAAAACTAACTTATCCCTTATCAATTACTCGCAATATTAATAAATCAATTATTCAGTAATTACCTAATTTTAGAGTTCTAATATGTGAATTACCTGTATTTTCTCTATCCTTCTTTAATTAAAAAATAAATAAAGGGTCAGGGCTTTACCTTAATTTATAAACTAGAGTATAAGATCCCGTTGGGCTTCTTTCTATCCGGATGACTGTAGCTCAAAACAAAATCAGGATCGACTATGAAAATATATTTGTATAGAATGAGGTATGAGGCTGACTATATGACAACACCCAATTCTTCGAATCCATTAGCACAGCATAATCCAATTCATCTGATCAAGAAATATATATCCAATCAAGATAATAGCTTAGAAATTATCGGTTATAGGTTCAATGGTAGCTGATAAAAGTCGAAGTAAAGAAAGGAGAGAATCGACTAGGTAACAACGTCCGATGATTCAGGTCGGTCTGCTCTAGCCAATCCAATCAGTCAAATTATGAAACAAGAATCAGACAATGGTACAGGTAACATAATAAGAATTCATGATAATAGAGTCCAACAGTAATCGGCGATGGTCGGGCTAAAGCTGATGCGCTGCATGACCCCAAGCAGAATTTAAGACTCCCTTTCCTGAGGGTAACTAGAGATCCATTGAGTAGGCCAATACCCTCCTCTAGGGTCCATAGATCCAAGCAAAGAGAGAGAGAGAGAGAGAGAAAGAGAGAGGGAGAGCCCGTCTCTCCCTTTTCTCTTTACTCTTCAAATCAGAGGGGGTGGCAGCCCAAAATGGCGCAGCCTCGGCGATGGCGACCACGGGCGGCCCTTCTACCACAGCGTCACCAACGATAGTGGCCGGTCAATACAAGAAAGAAGAGAGGAAGAAAATCAATCTACATCAATCAACCCATCAGCTCAGCCATTACTGTGGTTATTTTCCTAACTCACCACCACATGATCTTAGGGGTCTCCAAGGGCAGCAAAGCTCGGCCTATTCCGGTAGCCAACAATGGTGGCCAAGGAAGAAAAGGATGCCGAAACAGTGCACCACTGTTTCGGACGGATCCCGACGACTTGCCGGCCACTGTTTCGGACGGATCCCGATGACTTACCGGCTCAATTCAAGGCGGCGATGGCTAGGAGACCGGAAAAAGAAAGAGAGAAAGGCATAGGGTGATTACCTCGGTTTGGCGAGGTGGTCTGACAATATTTCTGGGGAAGATCAAAAGGGAAATCCTGAAGAGAAAAGCTTAGAACCATGGGTGATTTCTTAAGCATTTAATTGTGGAGTTCAGAGGAGAAGGAGGAGGATCTTTAATACATGGAAATCTTGGGGTTTGCTGATGTTTGGTTTGCCTTAGAACTCTCAGGATCCGACGATATCAGGGAGAAAGAAGACTCCGAATGGGAGTCTTCTCCTCCACCCTATCGCGTGCAATAGGCACGCTCAAGTGCCAATGGTTCTGGCCTCTTCAGGCCGACCAACTAGCCCAAAGACACTGGGCTATTACAGAAATAGATCTGTCAAAATAAAATTTTACACTATTTATAAAATTCCTTGAAATAAAAAATATATTTTAAGGTCTTCTGCCTATGTGTCATAGGGATGGAAAACTGGTAATTTAGTGGTGTAATAGTTTACATTCCTTAGATCCATAGTTTATATGCTTCTAAACTGGTTGAGATTCCATTTATACATCTTCAAAAGCATCTAGATTAAGTTCCATGGTTCGGATTTGCAAATTATACAATATGATATACCTCTGCTTACTATTGTATTTTATTGCTGACTGCCAGCTAAAGAAGGTTTCAAATTTCAGATTGTTCGGTTTCTTGCTCTACTTAAAATAAACTTCTTTAATCAACAGGCAAGTTTTTTCTTCATTTATTTAATTATTAGCAAATATGATAAATAAAAATGAAGGTTATCCTCTTCTGAGAATATATCTGCTAGGAATTCAAGCACTCGAATCCTTTCTTATACAATACGAAAGTTCTTCTATGCACTATCTTGACATCTTCGCCTAAGCTTTTTCTTGTCTTTGAAAGAGCAGTTAAAAGTTGGCACGTATTCTGACATGTCCAGTATTATGTTCTATTTTTCTTGGGCAATCCGTGGAAGATAAAGAGACTGGTCTTTTCTTCTCATTCTACAAAATCTACCATCTTGCTACGCTTCTTTCTTCCCCTCGAAAGGGTCAAAGGTTTAGTTTTTGAAACTTCTAACATCATACATAATAAGATATTCACCAAATAACCAAAATTTTCTTTAACTCAAGGATGTTATATAGTTATTCATTCCATCAGACACAACGCCCAGCGTAACACTTCTAAGAGGCAGTCAATCTGATGGTTTTTAGAATTTTCTCATTTCCATTCTCTCGTCGAAGCATCACTCGACCATTCGCCATGGCATTGCAGTTGTTGAAAACCTTTACGGTACGTAGGACCCAGTCAAGGTATCAGGCACAAAAGGCACTGTTCCCAGCCTCTAGTTCGGCCCTTTAATCAACTACCTTTGCTTTTTGGTGGTCAACAATAATAAAGGAGATTGATGAAAGTGATTGAATTGTTTAGCCTTGCCGGGTCAAGGTTCCTTAGCACTATAGAAAAAATAGACATGCATAGCGCTTTTATGTTGCCTGCCGACGCGTCTTGGCATTGCGAGATCATACCATGATGTTATAGCATGCGTCAAAGAGCTCTGTCGAGGATGGGATCAGAAGGGCATACCTGGCTTATCACATTTGGCTGAACAGAAACATCCATATCTTTGAGAGCAGCAGATCGGCGCCGAAGACAGTGGTGGACAGGACCTTTCGTCATGCTACAGAGATCACTATGGCTACCGCTTCGAGATCCTCTGGGATGACCAGGGACATCTGAGATACCCGTTTCGCTGTCACAGTGCCCAGGTTTGCCCTTTTTTTCATTAGTACCCTCATCCCTTGATCATCTCAAAGTTAATTTTGATGGCGGCGTGTCAGCGGATGGATTGCATGGAGGAGTGGACTTTGTGATCAAAGACCATCATGGCATACTGATAGTGGTGGGGGGTTGGCTCACCCTTGGCCTGATCGTCATTGAGACGGAGCTTCAGGCAGCCTGGGAGGGCATCTCCTATGCGAGGAGAGTACTCAGAGCAGAGCGGGTACATCTTGAGGGGGATTTTTCTATGGAAAGTGGACCGTTACGGGGATGGCCACCCGTTTATTGGTGAGACTCGCAGACTGGTCAAAGAGATAGAGTACTTCCAGGCAGCATACGTGTTTCGGAAAACAAATAAAGCTGCAGTTGGGTTATCTTCTTCGTGGCTCGGCACTCCGGTAAGTTTATTTGTACGAGGGCCGTTGATATTCCTTCTTCCTTATATCATCTTCTTTCTTTTGACTTGTCTGGCTGTACCCATATGAGAACTATATGAAATGCTGTTTTTACACCCCCTCCCCCCCCCCCCCCCCAAAAAAAAAAAAAAACAAAGAAAAGAAAAGAAACATCTTTGCAAGCATGGAAAAGAAAAAAAATGATGCTTTTGTGTCGCATCGTTGTTTCAGGCTAGTTATTGATGGGGGGTAAAATAGATCGTCCTGCTCAAGGCAAAGGATCATCTCACAGCACCGACCGGGCAGGACCACAACCTTGCTCAGAACCGGCCCAATCTCAAACTTCGCCGAAGGCTCAATTGACCTCGGCCAGATCTCTCCGCTACTACGACCTGCCATAACTTCTTCTAATACCTGTAATGACGTCTCAAACCCGAGCTCGGAATGCCCTGCTGAGTCAGTTGCGAGTCAAAGAGCTCCTTCGACTGCAAAACTATTCACCGACGCGCTCCGACCAAGCTCGGGGCTCTTTCGATATTCACCGACACACCACAACCAAGCTCGGGGGTGGCATCCTCATATTTGCCGACGCACCCCGACCGAGCTCAAAGCGCCTTTTATATGCACCGACATGCCCCGACCCGAGCTCGGGGTGCCCTTAATATTCGACAATACGGCCCGACCAAGTTCAGAGCGCCCCATCTAACAACGTGCCCCAACCTTTGAGCTAGGGTGCCCTACCGAGCAAACCTCGGAATCGGGGAAGCTAGGCCGACCTCAGCACTCGCCAGCCGAATGCACGATGCGACCCCTCATCGAGCTCGACTTCGCCCACGACCGTATCCACGCGCATGCCCACGCCCGCCTACGTGGCCGTACATTACAATGTCACCACGTCATACTTTGCTTGCTGGCCAAAGACAGTCAAGGACGACGCCATGCTGCTCCAGCTATTCCCGTCACACCTATCGATGTCTTACCGTTCACAGGAACAGCCTACACCGTGCACCTTAAACAAGCTTTAGATGCGCGCCATCTATCTAAAACCTATCTCCTCCCATGA
This sequence comes from Phoenix dactylifera, assembly GCF_009389715.1. Classification (NCBI taxonomy): domain Eukaryota; kingdom Viridiplantae; phylum Streptophyta; class Magnoliopsida; order Arecales; family Arecaceae; genus Phoenix; species Phoenix dactylifera. The sequence continues at coordinate 5,622,731 of NC_052408.1, forward strand.
TGAGGGCGGGCCATATCTCCGCCACCTGAATACCTCTCTGAGGACTATATATAGCCCCATTAGGTAACACTACTGGGATTTTTTTTGGACCAACTAAAATCCACCCTAACTTGAGCATCGGAGGGCCCTCACCGGAATCACCGGTGAGGCTTTGTGCAGATACACCGTCGCACGGAAGGTGGCTCACCCTCTTCCTCAGCATTCTGATAGCTCCCTCGACTCCCCCGGCGTGGTCACCCTCGGGCCAAATTTGAACCACGGTAGTTATTATCACTTGTTGATGCATATTCCAACATTAACCGCATCTGACCCTAGTCACCAGTGCAATGTGCGAATTTTCGGATATTAATTCAGATGGAAAAAAGATTTCTTTTCTTAATTTTTTGATAACTAGAAAAATAAAGTTTGCTAACTCGTAAAATAAGTAAATGATATGTCGGTGAAATAACGAGCTTGCTAATTAAATATGAAATGGAACCATTAATAGCGAAGCTGAACTCCCAACTATTGAGTCTATGAAGAGGACTCAGTCTCTACAAGACTGGAGCTAGCTACTAGTCCCGCTACTACAGCTCTACTGAACTCTGAAAATAAGACCCTGCGCGTATGCTTCTAATGGGAAAAGCAGATCAGATCGCTTTCTTGAGTTCTTTTACCCATCTATTGTACCGTGGGGAGCAGCATCCGAGCGAGCGAGGGAGTACTTCCTGAAAGTCAAGGAGTACCTAATAAGACTAACCAGAGCAAGAGAACACTAGCTGAAAACAAGAGCCCCGATAGAAGACTAGCAAGGATTCTTACCCTATGTTCATTCAACCAACGAACACGTACAGAAGTGACTGAGATTAATAGGAGAATTCTATTTCATGGATATCGCTTGCAAGCAAGACAGGGAACTAATGCTAGAATATATATAAATACATGCACCAAGCAAGATCAAATCATCGATCTAAAAATCGATAGAGAGAAGTCTCCACCTAATTGAATTTTGCAATGCACCGTGAAAATTCGAGAACTAACAAACATGATACAGTGAAGGATATCTATGGTAATTCGTAGACTTCAATGTCAAGTTCAAACCTACAATCTTTTTTTTTGGACTAGTTTGCAAAGGTTGTTGACTATTAGCCTTGAGAAAAAGATGGAAAAGCAATTAAATGTACATTAATGAACAAGCTTCACTTGTTCTTTTTTAGAAAGAAAAAAAATGTCACACCTGTTTAAAAGTAGTTGACAAAAATATGGTTGACTAAGTAACAAAAAAGTACAGAGCTTGGTTTTCATTCTGGTCTAATCTTTTACATCAAAACGCAAATTGTGGTCTAATTCATTCCCATGAGCACCGACGGGCTAGATACCGTTGGTGCAAGACATCAAAACGCAAATTGTGGTCTAATCCATTTCCATGGGCACCGACGGGCTATATACCGTTGGTGCAACACTGCAAGCATTCAAACTGGTAGATTGGAGTAGGGCTACAGATGGGGTGGGTGTCAGTTGACTGGTGACTCAACCTAATCTTTGACTTGATCCATTTTTTGAAAACCTATGGATCCGATCCACACACACACACACACACACACACACACACACACACACACACACATATATATATAGACACACACACATATTAATCAAGTCAAAACTAGATTATGTAAGTTTCGACCCATCAACTTGACCCTGGCATGAAACTCAACTTACCCAACCAAAAAAAATGAAATAATATGGACAACATTTTCCTCCTTGACACCTTGGCCAAATCTTCGAACCCTCATGAAAGCTAATCCTCTTCATTAACCCCACCAACACCACCTTCTCTCACCTACTCTCATTTAATTGTATCTAAGCATTCATTTATTATTTCATATTGTTAAGTATATTAATTATTTGTTTTTAGTATTCTATTTTATGAGATCATATATTAAAAATGTTATTTATTAGATTAAATTTAGAAAATTAATGAAATTTACATTTTTAATGATTTTTTTAATAATTTTATGTTTGATCATCGATTATTATATTTCTTGTAATAAACTCATAGCTAAATACTTCATCCAAACTACAGGTTAATCTTGACTGAAATTTCCAACCTACTAGCATATTTTATTGTGCATGTTAAGCATGCTTGACTTTTGCGAAATCTGGATTAACCACTAAATGGAAATATTTTTATCAGCTTGATCCAATTCAATTAATTGATGGGTTTGATCTATGTCCAAAGTCAAAACTCCAAATTGCAATAAAGTTCGACCAAGGTCCAGATGACTGGCATTCTTTTATCCCACCCCACCTGCTTGCAGCTCTAGCTTGGAATTATTCTTCTTCTATTCTTTTTTTTTTTTGACAGCATGGATATACTATACATGATGTGTATAGATATATTTATGAAAGTCAGCATACAATATTCCCGCAAAAAGAAGATGAAAGAATAAAGTCAAGATATAACACTTTTATAATTGATCACATACTATACAACCCAATATACATACCATTTGTCAAGCTGAAGGTATGAGCCGCAATAAAAGAATCAAGGGACTCCAATAATCAAAAACAATAATAATCAGACAAGTTTCCAACAACACATTATACCCAGTAATGCAGGTCAATTAGCAATATTTCAATTATGTATAACTGACAAATAAAAAAATTCTCATGTACACGTTTGGTATTTTCTGTATTTCTTCTTTGCATGTATGTAACAACAATTGATTGAATGATCCGTATGTGCGTACATCAACCAAAGCAATTCTTTTATTCTACCCATAGCGCGGCTCTTTAACGGGCGTCGCGACGAGGGTCTGGCGAGGCAATTCGGGATGTTGGCCGGCGTCGCCAGCGGTGGCGGACGGGTCAGGCGCGGCCGCTCGGAGTTCCCGGGCCTTGCTCATGTAGAGCTTCTTGACGTTGCTCCCCTGCTGACATAGCAACCGGGCCAAACTCCTCTTGGCATTGGACCTAAACGGGCTGTTCGTCCCCATGAAGCCGTCCACCAGGTGGAGATAGGCCTCCAGGTCGTGGCAGCACGCCGGGTCGGCGTCCGGCCGCAGGTACGGCGATGCCCGGCTGTCCACCTTGAGCTCCCTCCCGACATCGGCGTAACCATCAATCCCTTCCAAAACCTTCGCCGGCCACCATTTGAAGTCAGTCTGCCGCTCTGGCGGTGCCGGAGCCGGCCCCGCCCCTAATGGCACCCTCGTCACGACATCGTGCGCATTCACGACGCGCAGCACCTTCACTCCCCGGCCTTCCACCTGTTCGGCGAAGGCCAGGTTCCCCACCCGCGGCCCGCCGAACGAGAACACGGCAATCGGCGGTGCATCCGGTACCCTCGAGCTCAGTTCGTCCGCCACCAGCACCGCCAGCGCCGCCCCGAGGCTGTGTCCCGTCACGGTTATACTTAATTGCTCCCCTTTGTACTGATTTACGAGCCGACAAACCTCCTCCACCACCGCCGCCGATAGGCTCGGGACGCGGTCGCCGGCCGTCTTGTACAGGCTCCAGAAACCGCATTCCACCTTCGGCGACTTGGACGCCGAATTCTCGTTCTTTTCGTCATTGTCATTGCCGTCCTCAATCGGGACGAGGCCGGCGCGGAAGTTCTCGGCCCACTCGAGGCAGGTGGCGGTGCCGCGGAGGGCGATGACGATGTCCCGGCGACCCATGCGGTGAATTTCGTGGTCGTGGTCGCAGAAGGCGACGTAGCCTATCCAGCTGGAGCGCTGGGTTATCCAAGGGGCGACGAGGCGGTCGACCCAGGGGGGGAACTCTATGGAGGCGGTGGCGAAGAGGGAGCGCGAGACGCGGTAGGAGCGGTCAGGAAGGGCGACGGGGCGGGGCGCGTCTGGCTTCGTGGTGGGGTGGGAGTGGAAGGCATGGTAGGCTGCCTGGACAAGGTCGCCGCAGCGGACGAGCTCGCGGCGGAGGTTCTCGTCGAGGGGGTCGAGAAGGCCGGACCAGTCGCCGGCGCCGTGGTAGTGGCGCCACCGGGCGGCGATGGGGCCGCGGGGGGAGTGGCGGGAGGAGTCGGATAGGAGGCGGGTGAGGGTCCGGGGGGACATAATATCCTCCGGCTGCTTGCGTGAAGACGGGAAGAGAGATGGCAGGTTGAGGGAGTGGAGGAGGCCGCCGCCGCCGCCGCCGTCGCCGCCGCCGGAGGCGGCGGCGGCGTTAAGGGTATCCGGATCTTTGCCAGGGTTGCGAATGGGGAGGGGAGGGGGAGGGGACTGCTTCTGGAGGAGGCGCTCGAGGTTGGCGAGGTGGGTCTGGGTGGAGGTGGCTGCGACTCTGAGTGGTTGAACGACGGAGGCTCGTCGGCATCCGAGTGGGTTGGGGGGGGAGCCCACATGGTGGGGGAGGGCAGGTCGAGGAGCAAAGATGGTGGATCCGGTATGCATCACAGAGAGAGAGAGAGAGGGACGACTGCGTCAAAAGACGAGGTGAGCGCGAGTTGAGGAAGTTGGAATGGAAGAAGGGTGGCACGAGGGGGGAGTGAGATGGAGATCGAGAACGTCGCTGACAGGATCCTAGGGTATATATATATACGGTTTATTACACCAGTATTGGATAGTAGTCAAACGTCTTTGTTCATGTGCATGGACCGGAGTGCCCCGGTCATGCACATTCTCTTGGGTCGGACACTTCCATTCGATGTGTACAATTGTTTGAACGTAGGAAAATACTTGCTGAACTTACACATGAGATACAAGACAATGTTCAGACATGGGGGAATATGGCATTGAAATTTTTATCAGCATGACTAAACAAGGTCAAGTGCCCTCGTATAGAATTCTGCAACTTTGAATTCACCACATAACAACTTGGTAATAAATTGAAGCACTTCTCTTTTCCTTTTTCCCTTTTTCTTGTTCATTTAGCACATTTCATGGGTTGAACATGAAGTTTTAAGCCTGTGAAAAGAAATTAATATAAAACAAAGACCAATAACATGAAATGGTTCGATGGTTTGGGTTATAAATATATATAACTCCAATTGATATGTGATATTTTTCACGAGATCCATGTCGAACAAGTTAACACTTGGATAACATGCTATGAAGTTACTAAATATTAAAATGCGATCGACCTTAACAAGTTGATTGTCCATGTACCAGTATTTGCTGAAACTAACTACAGTACTTTCACCCTTAACAAGGATGTGTTGTGCATCAAGTTGACAAACAATAATAGATTTTGTACATTTAGCATGATATTAGTATAATAAGATAATCCTATCCACGGTCAACTCGCTGCAGGGGCAAAGGAGCAATGGGGATGCTTACTCTCTGATTATTCCATTAGATATGTGTCTCTCTCTTTTTTTCTTCTTTTTTTTCTTTTTTTTTTTTGCTGCTTAGGCAATAGGAGGGGGGAGAGGAAACCTCACACGCGTAGCAGCCCCCATTGGGTTCCTCTTCCACCAAAGAATGTCCGATGCATGTAGAAATTTTTGCTCATACCTTTTCCGACTTATGGGTCACTCCACGTGTGAGTACGTCACCCCAGCGCCACCTCAGTACCAGCTGGACTAGTTGGCGTTTCCACCGAGCGTGTCGAGGTGGGGGGCATCCGGTCTCCAATATTTAATCGACGCAAGTGTGTTTCGAATTTGGACTACACTAGTGGAAGTAAAGCTCCGTTCCAACTGTACTACCACCTCAGTGGCAATATGTCTCTTTTTTAGGAACAAATTTCTCTGGTGACCGATGGGTGAGGGTGCATTTATCTTAATATGTAACCAAGTCCAAGGTGTTTTAAGGGTTTTTTTCAAAGTTTTTGACTTTTCCTGTCTCCTTCCGGCATCCATTCGAGTTAAAAACGCTTCCTTTTCTTGTTTGCCAATCCTCAGTTGTCATCATCTCTGACGGCATAACGTTGATATTCAAATGAACACATTACTAGTCAAGAGGTCATGCAAGTAGCAAAGCAACGCTTTTCGGCATTTACGTTCTCCAGACTCCATCACACTAGAATTCGGATTCACCACCAAACCAGTCTATGACTCGCCGAGTCCAATGTCGACCGACTACAGGAACCCCCCAGGAAGCTGCTCTCTCTTAACTTATGTTATAGTATTTCAATTGGCAGCTTCTTTCTTTCGACGACACAAAGTTTGTATATTAGATATACATGTAGAATCGATCAACAGATAACTATTGCAAAGCAAGCTATGATCACATTAACTAGCCAAATTAAAAAAAAATAAAAAGTGAAATATCTAAGTCAAAACTTAGAAGACTTATAACATGTCAATTTGTTTCAACAATCCTATGTTTCGTTCACGTACTTCAAATTAATCCTCCATATCGTAAAATGGGTTAGAAATAGAGGCATTCATCATCTTGCTGACCGGTTTGCAGTGGCTGGATTCAATTCTAATTTTCCGGCCAAAACGGTTAAAAAATGCTAAGTTCAACCTTTTAGCTGAGGAAAATAAGTGAGAACAAAGAAGTCAGACAACGGAAAGGAAGGAGATAAATGCTTGCCACCGCCGCTCTCGGTTCCCATTTGACATTCCTGAGACTATATACATTTTCTAAAAGGGAAAAGGACCTAATTAAGGTGTTTTGGTCCTAACTACGATAGACTAAAACTTAATAGTTTCCTGAGAAAAAACTACAAAGTTTTGAGGGAAAGCCTTGCAAGTTCAACTGGTTGCAAGTTGCAGCTGTGCTACAATAAGGATATTTATAAAGATTTGTATCAAACAAATCTGATGCCACGAAGAATAGTCTCCTATATGGGCTTTGTTATCAAAGACCAGACTTATGGCAGCTGGTGGATGGTGGATCTATTACACCTTTGTCATTGGAGCTGAGCTGAGAGCGGCGTAAGAAGGCATCTCATATGGAGGCATACTCTAGGTGCAGATTGCATCCACCTCGAAGGAGATTCGACTACGGTGATCGAGTGGATTCGAGGTCAGCATACTGTGTCAGATGGGCAGCTTCTGCTCCACGACATCCGGAGGCTCGCGGGAGGTTATGGCCTCCTATGCAGTGCATTACTCTGGTGGATTCTTTTGGATGAACCAAGCGAATGTCTCCTATTCTCTTTTTTTTTTTTTTTTGCTAAAGAAAAAGGGGTAGGGGGAGGAAGGGACAAGCCCATCCCCGCGTAGCAGCCCCCACTGGGCCCCCGCCTCGCCAGGAGAATGTTCGATGCGGGCAGAAATGGCCGTGTGTTGGGCACCCCGACCGGTTTTACTCATACCCTCCCCACCCGTGGGCCCGGCTCAGCTACTCCTCTGAGCTCTGGCTCGAGTTCCACGTGTGAGTACGTCACCAGCATCTTTTTTTTAACTTTGTTGGTTGTTTTTATATGCGTGTCATATGAGGCGCCCGTGTACCAAAAAAAAAAAAAAAAATAGTCCCCAGGAATATAATTAGTGAGTAATTATGCATATAATGGTTACATGGTATGAGATTGGTTAAAGATACACGTTGAACCCGAGTCACCCACAATATGCTGATTAATACCCATTTACCCTTGGTGGGCCTTGTCATGTCAATTCCTCGTACCAACATGGTTTTGGCATGGCATGGCATGGCATGGCATGATTTAAGGAAGTCATCATATATTGCATCAAATGACAAATCATGATAAACCCTATATGTGTCATGTCAATAAGAGGAGAGGATAATAGAGGGGCCTGATGGAGCAAGATAATGATATGCATACCATTCAATAACATTTTTCTTCCATATGGATTTGTCCATAAATTTTTAATTTCTTTTATTTGTTGTTGAGATAATCCATTTCTGGCTTGTAATTTAAAGATTTGGTAAGACATCATTAATGTTGCACAAGAGAGACAGATCAAGCCTACGTCTAGCTTGATCTAGATCTAGCTCAAGTAATTTGAAACCTTTAGATTTAGACCCAAATCCCTCTCTATCTTTTTTGTTTTTCTAAAGCAAGTGGATGGAAGAGACCATCATACATTTTATTAGAAATAAAACAGGTGGTGAAGAAGAAAAAACAGAAAAAAGAGAGAGAAAAAAAAAGGGGAATTCCAATCATTCTAAGCTCCAAAGCTTGACTTAGAATTAACTTGCACGATTAATAACGAAACCAGCAATGAATCATGCTGGGGCGTCGGTTTCATGTCTTTAGTTGGAAGATATTATTTGCATTCCTTGATTTTGTATAAGTGCTTAAATTCTACCAAACGAATAATCGATGTAAGAGTATGGGTCCAAATCTATTTAAATCTAATCACAAGCATCATGACTGGCCCATGGTCAGTGTTTTCTAGTCTACATGGGCCATAGATTGGGTCCGATCTGATAATTTATCACAACCCAAGACCTCAACCAAAATAGCTAGCTGAAAGGTATTATTAAGATTTCTTGATCTTGTATAAGTAATATATCTAACAAATAATTGATATGGGACTAAATATATCTTCTGAACTATAATGCACCGGTGTTATTTCTTTATAGGATTAGAAATGGGTTGGCCTTAGGCCAGACCATCCCAAACTCGGTTCTATGTTGGATTACTTTGGGTTCTATCCCTATCCCAAACTCAGCTTTGATTGATTACAAAATGAGAAGCAATTATTTAGTGGATGATAAATGCTAGGTATTTTTAGAAGATGAAGTCACGTTTCGCACTCCACTTCTAATGTGGAACTAATCTATTAAGATTAGTATTAGATCCTTGTTTCCGTTTCAATAATGAATTCTAAACTTCTAGCATTGGTCATGAGCAATTCAAGCCTATCTTCTTTCCCTTGACTGCTAAACTATTGTTCAAGACAGCGTTCCTTTTACTTCTCAAACGGCTGTTCGGTTGCCGGAAGGAAGGAACTGCCTTCGGCTCGTAAGCATAACTTGTCGTTTTGAACATCTGTTTGGTCAAAAGGTGAGCCGAATTCAGCTCCGCCCACGAGCCAAACTTAGCCGAAACCGTATGACGCCCGGATCGCGTCAGCTGAAGTCGGTTCCCATGGCATCCAACCAAGTACACCTTAACAAGTCCATTTCAGATTGAGATTGTGAAGCCATTACCTATTGAGACTCCTCAGAAATTTTTCGTCGAGATGAAGCTATAGATGGATCAAGTGGTGATCATTAGCTTCAAAAGAGTGCAAAATTGTAATGTTACTTTTGGTTTGCTTAGTAGAACTAACCGATGAATTAAGGTTGCATTTGGTTTGCGACTGGATTCGAAATTGGAATGAATTGAAATGGGAATCAACAAATAACAATAATTGTTGCTTGCAACCCATCATCGATGAACTATCTAAGTTCGTCTGGATCATCCATCGGATATTACTCAAAAGAAGGGTTACAGCACAGATATTTGGACTGATTATTTTCATTTCTCATAACTTAGTAACATAAACCATTATATAAGCCATCATATCCGTAACATGACGCTACGTGATAAGCAAAACACCACAACAAGCAACACTATAAAAACCCACAAGCCTAGATGATACCATAATTCCATCAGAAGCACCTAGAAACTAACAAGTCCATGAACCCATAATATAGCTAGTAATCTAGTGCACCAAGTCCTCCGACACCGGAGGCGGTGAAGGCGGGTCCAAGTGCACCAATGGTAGTGGTGGCGTCGAAGAATCTGAGGCGCCGTCGCAGTATCCTCGGAGCACATCTCCCTCCTCGGCGGTGAATCCAAGCCCAGCAAGCAAGGCATCAGCAGCCCAGCATCCATGCTCGATGGCACGAATGGCACGGCAGCACCCTGGGCCTAAATATGTCTCTCCATTGAGGAAGAAGAGGATGACCTCTCCAGTGCACGACCTGAGCTCCAATAAGAAGTCCCAGCACTGCTTCGCATCATCAGCCTGAAGCCGGGCTGCGATGCTTACTGGGCCGGGCCGGGCCTCAGAGATGATGGCCATGGCCCACAGACTGGTGGCAAGTAGCAGTATGGGGAGCAGAAGCTTGAGGGGAGGAGCCATTGGGAGTTAAAAGCTTTCGGATGGAGAGGATTTCAGGTAGATGGCTGTATATATATATATATATATATAGTGGATGGAGTTGGAGATGGTTTAACGTTCATAATTTGTGTCTTAATGGTGGGGAAGATGAGAAGGTTTACGTTAGAAAATAAAAGAAAGAAGGTGGGAAGACGTTTTACGTGTTCACAAAAATAACATCTGAATTTGGTGGGAAGAGGAAGAGTACGAGACTATCAAAACATTTAAACACAGAAAGAAAAGTTCTAACAATAAATGTTTAATTTGTAGGCTTTTAAATATTTGGTAAGTGGATGTTAAATACCATATTAACTATCCATTTATATACTTCCAAATATTCAAATAGTGGTTCGGGAACCTTGCACTATAGGATTGTTGACATTGTCTAGTGCTTGACCATGTTAGCTTATGTGTTCATACCCAATCTGCTGAGATTTCTTGATACATCAGTTTGTAATTGCCGAGTTATCAAAGGCTGATATTTGTGTACCATATCTACGAGTTCCCTATGTCAATATAAATCCATACTTCAGCCGGGGTCACTAGAGCTGGCAAAGATTGGTCTCTCAGGGCATCACATAACAGTGATGGAGATGGCAGTGACTACTATGACATTTCATGGCGTCAAAAAATTTTGGATCAAGTGGATACTTTTGGAAGTATACATAGATTGGTGTTTGAATTAGAGTCTAACTCTTCAGTCTGAATTGAGTTTTGGTGTTCAGGTCCCATAGCAGGTGTGTAGGATAACTTGATAAGCTCCAGTGTTACAAGATATGCATTTGTTTAGAGTTGAGAGGAGGAAGCTTTCACTTGCGGACATTTCCCAAGTTTCAGAAGTTTAGTTAGCTAAGTGTTTGAGGATTGTGTGATTGAATTGAGAAAGTATATGGGAGTCTAGCGTGAATAAGTTAACTAATTATGTACCTAGCTAACTCATAGCGTAAAAGTTCGAGTCTTTTGAGTTTGAGCGGAACTATGCAAGCAATTGTTAACCCTGTGCAAGATTGGTATAAATATGGATGCCGTTACTGAAAACCTACGTCAATGCTGAGAATTACAAATAAACTATATGCTGTTTGTGTTAACTCTCTCCCTTCTTCAATGTTCTTCTCCCCAGGTATACTTCAAAGTGTGAGATTCAACATCCTCCCCATGGAATGGTGCCCAATTTCCATTTTGTTTATCCAGCCGTCTTGCTTGTTATAATGCCAAGATATTGATATCTGAAGGTCAATAATATTTTCTGATGCACTACTAAAAATCATGTGATTTGTTGTTGGCTAGTTGGTTAGGAGACTTGGTTCTCACTTGAGAGTCCCAGCAATGTAAATTTTATTTTTATCTACATGCACAAGTTGTCAACCTACTTTTTAATTCCCCGGAGAGTACCATTATCAAATCTCTTGTAGTCTACTTGGTTGGGAGACCCGAGGGTCTCGGGTTCGAGTCTCGGTAACATAAATTTTGTTTTTTCTCTCCACTTGAGAAGAAAAAAAATAAATAGAGCGAGTGCCACTGTTCATCATCTTCAACCTCCCGCCCATTTTTTTTCACATATGATATGTTGTTTTAAAGCTCTTGAAACTCTCTATCAAACTATTAAATTATTTGTTTCAAAAAATGACATTTATCATGTTAAAAATAGTCTGAAATATTCAGCCTTATATAAGCAATCAAAAAAAAAAAATCAAATTTCTCTCTCTATGGAGTACAAAACTTCAACATATTTTAGTATCAGGTAAAAATTTTAACCAAAAACAATGCCATAATAGAACCTCAAATGAGAAATCCGAAAACATAAATTATGTAAATTTTTTATTGCAAACTCATCCAACATACAAATGATGGCACAGAAAATCATGCAATCAATCCATGAGGGTGAAAACAACGAGATCGTGGCTCTGATACTAATGTAAATCAACAAACAAATGAAGATTACAGTGTTTACCTTATGCAGCAGAATAATGAATTATCCAGATCTGTTGCTTGTCTTACAGCCCTTGGTCACCACACAATCACGATCTAGATTTCCTTTCCACGTCTCTTAGAAGCTACTAGAATCTTCTTGTTGATTTCACCCTTCAAATTTTGGGACTGAAAATGGTTACCCTAGAGATGATTCTTCTAGAGATCCCTCGATGAAGAAGATTTTCTCACAATGCCACAGTATCTCTCTCTTCATCTCTCTATCTCTGAATCACTATTGATTGAAATGTCATACTTATACTAGTATAAAGGCTCTCTTTTTATAGAGCCTTTAGAAGAGAGAAGATAACAACGTTTCACTTCGGGAGTGTTTCAAAAATTTAAAAGACGTTTCTGATTAGAACTTCTTCAGTTATAACTAACCATGGTACCATATTTTTAAGAGCCCAAAACATGTGAACACCAGGGTTTGACAAGGTCAAAACCTTATTCATTTTTTTTAACAGCAAGTGTGTAGAGATGTAAATGCCTTAAATTGCAAGTTTCTCATGGCCAATTTACTCGCAATCGATAACAATGATGATCTCACACACCTTATGGCCCTCAATATGGAGTGAGGCGGCGATCTCGAGGATGGATGCGACAACAAAGAAGAGTAGGATAGTATGCAAGAGAGGAGGGAGGGGAAGGAGATGTTCTGGAACTCCAAAATTATTGTTTTTATTCCAATGAAGTTTAATGCTTTGCTTCGCTTCATCGATGTTGTATCACTGCAGAAGCAGAAGAGGAGAGAAGGAGGGTGGCGGCAGACTTCTCAAGGGAGAAGAGGATGATTTGATGGAGTTTACAGTAATCCTAAAAGTAACCTTTTTAAGATTTGACAAGGTTGAGGACAGGTGTGGTGGAGGAGAGAATGGAGATGGTGGAAATAATGAACTTGTGGAAGCTGAGGGTGAAGGTGGGGATAGAGATTTTGATGGAGATGGAGAGCTTCTAGGGAATAAGAGATGGGGTAGGAGTAGAGTTGTAGATAGAGTGGATGTTCTTAAGGTTTAAAGAGGAGGAGATGGGGGGAGTGAGGAGGAATGAGAAGAGAAGAGATGATAGATGGAGACTTGGTGACTTGGCTTGAAGAAGAACCGGAGTAGTTAGGTGGTGGGAACAAGTTTAGTATATGGATAGCTAAGATGGAAAGGGGTTACACAAGGAGGACTTTGGGCTGTCAAATGCAAAGAGGGTAACATGGATGGTCTGCCATTGAGCAAATTATCACTGGTATATCACGTAGTAATGATGAGGGCAAAATTATCCTTTATGACGACGTTTTAATAGTGTTGGATGTCGGATGGGGCTGGAAATTAAATTGAACGATTTAATTAACTTCAAAGACTCATTTGAAACCTTTGAGACTTAGAGACATACTAAGTAAAAATAATCCTAAATTGAGCTTCAAAATTTTTTAATAATGATTGATAATGAAAAATGATATCATTCTTTGCCTAATTAATGATTAACCAAATCAACTGATTGAATTTTCTAGCTGATACACTGTTTTGACGTCAAAATGTTCATTTAGATGCATAATGAAAAATATTAAAAATGATCATTATTTCATTCAAATAACAGCCGTTATATACTTAGGTAGCAGCCGTTATAAGATTATAGCGGCCGTTATTTTAAGCCACGATATAAACCGACGTCCTCAAGGTATCCTTCAACCGAACGGCTTAAAAAGTTATTCCGAGCCGCCTCCCCCAATCCTCTTATTCCCGCTCTCGCCTTATCCCCTTCCGCTCCCCTCCTCTCCTCCCATGGCTCTCCTCTCCTTCTCCTTCTCTCTCCGCGCCATTACTTCCCACGGAGGAGCTTGTGCCGCCCTCTTCCGCGGCTGGAGGCCAAATCCTAGCCGTCGGCGCAAGCCCCCCCTCCGCCGCGCCTCGCTCCCATCCTCCAAGAATGGAGTCTCCGCTGCCATCACCTCCGCGGTTCCCCATCCTCAGTCCTATGTTTCTGAGTCCGGCAGCAAGGCCTCTGTCCTCACGTTCCAGCAGGCCATTCAGCGACTCCAGGTGCGCCGCCATCTTGTCTAAATTTCTGTTCTTGCGATGTCTATTGCGTTGATTGGAGTGTCAAATGATAAGCTTCGGCAGATAGATTCTGTGCAATCGGCCGAGAAAAGTTTCAACCTTTATCATGTTTGAGGATATATTTGTGAGGTTAATGTGCAAGAATCCATTTCACTTTCTCTAATTTTTCCCGGATTCTTGCAATTTCTTTCTTGAGTTATGATGGAAATTACGGTGCGGTGATCCCATTGTGATGATTTTGGGAGGAAAGTCTGCACTGAAAAGCTAAATATGTATAATGGCATTAATGCCATTTTTCTGATTGGCAACAAGGATATATTTCTGATGTTAATCTGCAAGAATCCAGTTCACTTTCTCTAATTTTTCCCGGATTCTTGCAATTTCTTTCTTGAGTTATGATGGAAATTACGGTGCGGTGATCCCATTGTGATGATTTTGGGAGGAAAGTCTGCACTGAAAAGCTAAATATGTATAATGGCATTAAGGCCATTTTTCTGATTGGCAACAAAAAATATATTCTCCTCTTACTAATTATCTTCAATTTTATGTAGTTCAGCTTCATATGCTATATTGCTTGCCTAAGATTGTAAGTATTATGCTGCAGGAATACTGGGCTTCTGTGGGATGTGCTGTAATGCAGTGTAGCAATACAGAGGTAATGTTTTCTGTTTTCTTTTGTTTCTTGTAATATGTCATAGTTGTCCTCTGTTTTCTTTTGGACAAATGAAGGAACTATCATGCTTGCCTATCTGCAAGCATGGTGAGGCATGCAAGTGCGGTATCCTTATGTGCATGAAATGAGATTGATGAATTTTGTTGTATTTTCCTACGTGGGCCATGGAGACATGTTTGAAGATGAGTTTGCCAGTTGCATCCCTAAATAGTGGTTCTTTAATGTAAATGACTGGATTTTGGAAACAATGACAGAATCTGGTCTTGTTATTACTTGTAACGGCTTTCCTTCAGTATATCATACTTTACTTATATTCTTGGTTCTTTTAAAGTAAAATGGCTTCAACATTGTTGGTCTATCAGGTTGGAGCTGGGACTATGAATCCTCTGACATTCTTAAGGGTATTAGGTCCAGAACCATGGAATGTTGCGTAAGTATGATTTGGCATGCAAATTATTACATTTTCATGATTTAGTTATGCATTCCATGCCTATCCTTTGTAAAAAGAAGTTTTTTTTCCCCCTCCCCCTGGATCTTTTATATGCATTGCACCAGTTGGGCCCATTCTAGCCTTTACTTGGGACCCTTACCTAACGAATTGTTGTAAACTATGTTGCCTTTTTGCAAATGCTTTTGTTTTTCCTTTGTTGTAGAAGAGATATTATCATTGTACAAAGATACTAGCTTGTAAGGCCTGCATGAAGTTAAGTGCTGCTGAAGTGGTCGTTGTTAAAAGATGGACATTCCAAATCATCCAATTTTCCTAACCATAAAAGTCTTAAGTATCTATTCAGTCATTTTAATGACCCCCCCCCCCTCAAAAAAAAAAAGCAAAAAAAAAAAAAAAAGAAAAAAAGAAACAGTTTTAGGTGCTCCTCTAGTTTGACTCTGGCACATGCACTAGAGTGCTTCCTTGTAACTAGGTCTTGTATTCTCTAATTTTATTGACCATATAATCTCATTTTCTCATTCCTTTTTGCCAATAGCTTCCTATAATTCTTAACTTTATTCTTTGTAGTTTTGTTATTCATCCAATAAGGATGCACATATTGTTTCGTCCATCCTTTATATTTGCTTGAAGGAGAAGATTATACATTTTCTCATCTTTTATACTTGAATAATAACTCACTAATATGTGACATCCAAGATATAATTGTTGGAGGAAAGGGAAGGTCATTTGTGCTTGTAAAACAGAAGACCTGTACATGTTGCAGGGCATGGTATTTTACATAGTGCTAGGTTAAGGCATTCTTTTAAAGATTCTACCAAGTGAACTATATGTAACATCGAAGGTCTCTATTACCAATTTGGAGTCAAATTCCATTAGTCATTTCACAGCATTAGCTCTCTTTAGGTCTTATAAAGGTTAGTTAACTAGATATGTATCTTTTCCTAGTTATACTTGTCTATTTATTTGACTCTACATAATCCCTTTTTTTAGGGGCTTTAAAATTCTTTATTGATGCTAAAATGATGACTGTACAAATCAAGCTCTGCCATATTGACTCGTACCAATTGTACCGTACTATACTGGTAAGGTATCTGTACACTGCCAAGGTTCGATTCGGTATATGAGCCAAACTGGCCCATACCAATTTTAACTAAGCAAAACCCTCTGGTACGGATCTGTATCACCCAATTTTGGGACAGTGTCGTGGCTGGGAGTCAGAAAAAGTATTGAAAGTGTGTCTCAGTATGGGATGCATACCATACTGTTACTGAACCGATAATGTACCGGTATAATTCTTGGTATCGATTTTGTGGACCTTGGTATAAATAATTGGCATGGACCTACTAAATGGCTTATATGTACATGGTACCAACCAATACAATTCTTGGTGTAGACCTTTGTGTAAATAATTGGCATGGAGCTACTAAAAGGCTTATATGCACATGGTGCCATTGCTTGTCCAAGATTTCCTTCGATTTAATTTGTGACTGAGTTGGGAGAATTAGGGGTCAAAAGACAAAAAATTGCATATTGGTACAAAAGTTGCACATTTTTCAAGAAAGTCTATCAATTTATTTTCCTCTCTTCCATTGTGGCATAACTTTAAACTAGCAAAGGCTACTCTTAACCGCAGGAAGTTAATATGCTGTGAGGGAGAGCAAGCCATAGACATAATCATCAACCCTTGTCCCAGCTATCTGGCCTTGGCTTTATGGATTCTCCTTTGCCAAACACTTCTTATTGAGACTCTTGAGTGCTCTAACATTCACAAACATCAAACTAGATCCATATCATAGTTTGACATGCTTCTTATAAGTTATCAACCTAACATCAACCCCCACCTTTCTCGTCTAGGCATGAGTCTAGCATTTAACCCATACAGTCCCACTGTACCTAGCTGCATTTAATGAAAGAGAGCTGTTGGAAATGAATTGCTATTAAATAGATATGATGTATTTTCTATATGTTGGTATTATCTCTCTTGTGGCCATAATACATTGAAATGCTTCATGGATGCATTCATGCTTCTGATATTCATTATTATCCTTAACATCAAGGATTTTGTTGAAGGTATGTGGAACCTAGCATACGACCTGATGACAGCCGTTACGGGGACAACCCTAATAGACTCCAACGCCATTCCCAATTTCAGGTTGTCGTGGTATCTTGAAGGCTACTTGAAACAAAGTTGCTTTTCAAGTTCTAGTAATTTGGCCTTTTCAAACAGTAGTGCTTAACATTTTGATCATGACTTCAGGTCATTTTAAAGCCTGATCGTGGAAATTCGCAAGATCTATTCATCTGTAGCCTTTCTGCATTGGGTAAGATCTCATGCATTATGCATACCAATTATTTTATCTAAAGAAAATCATAGAGACATCTAAAATTGACATATGAATTTACAATTATGAGTCACTGGGTTGATATCACAAATTGCTTCTTGTGCAATTTTAGTATTGTTGTTGAAAGTTCTTTATTTCCACATATTAGGTAAGTAATTATAGACATCAAAATGCGCCTAATCCAAGTCTAGCTAATATGTCTTGAAAGCATCTCAATATCATATCATCCATTTAAGGTCTTGATTGAGCTAGATTGCATGATCAGGATAAAATTGCAAAATGGTGAAATTCGAATTCTATCCTGGACAATAAAGAGAATATTCATATACTTGTAGAAGTGTCATTATCATCTACACTGCTTCTAGAAAGATACTACAAGTTTATATGATAATTGGTGGTTCATGGATCCTATAATGCCAACACAGATACAAGGGCGATTTTTTCAACCATTGCTTTGCTGCCTTGCTCATAGTAATCAAGATTGACTTTGTTTAGGACTGCTATCTTCGGTGACCGCTGAAAATTGATGCCTTTGACAACTTCGAGCATCACCATGTCTTTAATAACTTTGTCTGTGATCCACACTTGCCATGGCCTTATATCCAACATATTAAATAACTTCAACTAAAGTTGTGGTCTTCAATAGCCTTATACTCTTATTCATGATCCTTTTACAATCTTCATGATCGATGCCTTTGAGAACATTATTTACATATATCTGCTATGAACATTTCATCCATAATGTTTGTCCTTGATAACTTCGTCAATGTTGTCAACGATGATTGATGTTTTGACGATGCCTAATATCTTTGATGAATTCATTTGCAATTATACCTTCAATTGTCTTGTTTATTAATGTCTAAGGTTACTCTATCTATATTCTTCATTTGATTATACAGCTTCCACTATACTCTTGACCTTCGGCTATAATCTTGATCTTTTGCCAACGACATTACCAAATTTCCATTATGGGCAATGTCTTTGATAGCTTCATCTGCAACCAATATCTTTAATGATCCTAGCCAAGGTTCGCAATCTCGGTACCAAGTACAACTATAATCTTGTTTGCGAGCCACGTCTTCGACAACTATCATCAATCGACATTTTCTACAACTTCTTATGCAACCATCATATCCATGATGAACCCCTCATTTTGTCTATAGCTTCCATATCTAGGATGAACTCTTAAAAATTGGCATTTACAATTAATTGTATCTTTATCTTCAGCAACCTTTTCTATAATCTGTACATTGCTAATGAGTTTGACATCTCCAATCTCCACATCCTTTATGAGCTCCATACCTCCATTGACTTCTTCATTCGTAATGAAGATAGTTGGCAATGAAAGATGCCTTTTCACATTTTTTCCTAACATCAACTGCAACTTTGTTTGCAACCTCGAGCATCTGCCTTGCAATGAAGTTGCATTAACTTCTTTAAACTACCTCACTGTAACTACCTCCTTTGATAAGTTATCAGTGATAGCCTATGATAATCTTCTGTAACAAATTCCATTTATGGTTTAAAACTTTTGGCAACCACCAGTAACTATCTCTATGGAAATTATCAGTAACCTTTCAACTATAAATAGAGAGTAGTGGCCATGGATTAAGTGACTGGAGAAGAGACCCACATCAAGACTTTTACAAAGGCTTGGTGCAGACTTCGACACTTGAAGCATTTTCCACACTGCCAATTTGAAGACTTAAGTAACTTCATCAAGATATTGAAGGTCAGAGACTTAGGATAATAAGCCTAAGAACACATGATCTTTGATCTGTACTGTGTTTCTTTACATGTCATGATCCTTTGAAGGCATCATTGTATTATAAGCCAAACTCCTTGATCTGCAGTCTCTTTTATAAGCCTTATTAATTAATAAGGCTTGGAAGTATGGTTCCCATAATTTTGCTTTTTTAGGTCCACATGCCTAATTTAGGATACTCATTTTGATGTTAGGAACCATTTTCCAATAGATGGACTATGGCCCTTTGATGAACCTGGCCTCATTGAATGACACTATTCATGACTCCTTTTTATTTTGGACTTTTAATTTGAGACTACGAATGAAGATCCTTAAATAGATGGGTCTCGTTGGACAGTATCTATACATATCTTTGACTATGATCAGAAATTTTAGGCCCTCACAAGGATTTTTTACCATTATCAGTGATATATGCCAATTAGGTTGCTGTTAACAATTTTTCCATAGTACCACACTACCACTTAATTTACTAATCTGAAGTAGGAGAATTTGTTTTTAGCTCAAAGTATAGCTGTCAAAGCTGAATTTCGAGTTTGGCCTGGATGTTTTCTTCTCTTTGGCTTGTCAAGACCTATTCTAGGGCTTCGACTTTTGGTTGTCTTGTAAGTAAATCTGATGTGATTACACAAAGTTCTGGATTGTGCACTCGTCATTGTTGGGTAAATCAGGCTTTTAGGCATGTTTTTCACTGTTTCAATTAACAAGTCTAGACAAGCACGTATAATTTATGGAATGCTAATTTTGGTGGTTGTTTTGGTTTTGCTTTCGGACAAAGATTTTGAGGAGTTTGGATAAACTTTAAATATGAACAACTTAAAAATATTAATTGTGCAACTAATATGATTGAAGCAAGGAATGCGGACTGTCCCGAACCAGACGATTTCACCTGTTCCGAGCTGTACCGGTGGCTTACCGGTATGGTTCCGGCTTTGAAAACGGTCCGCTGCCCCCGCGGCCTCTGCGGCCCTCCATAGGAGTCCGCGGAAAATTGTTCTCTCTCCCTCCCCCACTCGCTCTCTCTTTCTCTTCTCCTTCTCCGGCTCTGGCTGGTTTTCTCTGTCGGTACGGGCCCGGCACGGCCTGTACCGACTCGTGCAATCGGGCAACCGGTACGGTGCCCGGTACCGGCACAATAGACCTTGGATTGAAGTATATTAAAAAAAAAACTGAAATTGGTTTGTCTTTATGCTTCCACAAAAGTTTTTTTTGGGGAGACAAGAGTGCCACAAGATTGGATGGTCAATCCTTTTTGCGAGTTCTTTCTCATGCCTCTATGAAGGGCTTCACAGTTGTTGTTGAACATAATGAAGAACCTAGTTCCCAAGTAATCGGCAAAAATTTATTCATTGTTTATTTAGTTACTAGTTTAATTCTAATTAAGGTCATCTAGTCTCATGTTCTTGTTTCATTTGTATTTGATTGCAGTCATAATGTTTGCTTCATTCTACACAAACTTCTCTAGATCTCCAGTTAAAGACAACGAACAACTTAACTGCCAGCTATCAACAAAAATCATATCCTATGATCTATTGTTTTCCCTAGATTATCATCTCACTTTGATCTGGTATGGCATTGATTATCCAGATATTCAATTTTGACAACTATCGACATCCATTGTTGATAAACTATACAAAATTGTTCGGAAGGATTCTATAGTATAGGTTATGAGAATATATTTAAGACAGGAAGTTCTAATTGCACATTAAGCAACTATATTATTTTCTTCTCTGAAGTGAATGTTCCTTTGCTAATTAATTACAAGCCTGTGCTTCTTTTGCATCTCAGGAATTGATGTTTATGAACATGACATCCGTTTCGTGGAGGACAATTGGGAAAGTCCGGTAAAGTCTTCTGTCTTATTCGGTTTATTTGCCTGATCTTTGTTTTTTTTTGTTTTTGGAATTTGCCTTATAACCTAGTGCAGATTATATTAGAATTCTGTTAATGATTTCATCTGTTAAACTTCTATCTGCCGATTTAGTTGTTGAAAGCATGAAATTGTAGAAATAAACTATCTTTGATGGAACAATATGTGTGTGTGTGGCAGACGTTTGGTTATGTTTAACTTTTCTCTTTTCTTTGTTCAAATGTTAATAGGTTCTTGGAGCTTGGGGATTGGGCTGGGAAGTATGGATGGATGGGATGGAAATTACGCAGTTCACATACTTTCAGCAGGTTTATTAGCCTGTTAAGCCTGTTCCAGTCTTAATTGCCGATGGTTGCAGTATCACCTTTACTTTTTAGTTTATCTTTGGCCTTATTTTTTATTTGAATTAAGATTTTCCACTTTCATCATATTTTGACTCATTTATGAATTGCTTTCAGAAAACCTTGCATTCCCAGATATCGTCATTTCAATGCGTGTAGTTCTTCCTGGAAATGCAATTGCTAATTTCTTTGTGAAGATATAAAATGTCATCCTTCATCTTCTCTGATTGTTAATTTTAAACTTTAAAGTTTGAGAACATGCTGTGCACGGTCAAGCTTGCAGTGGATGTATGAAATTTTTCAATACTGCCATTTATCCATTATCTTTATTCTCTTTAGGCTGGGAGTCTTCAACTGATGCCTATTTCTGTGGAAATTACTTATGGTCTTGAACGGATCCTCATGTTACTTCAGGTTAGATTTGTTAGTTAAAAACAACAATAGATTCTCTCTTTATCTTGTATGCTACCTTTGAAAGGGCTGACCTTACTTTGCTCTAGACATGCTTGGCAGGGGGTGGATCATTTCAAGAAAATTCTGTACACCGATGGAATTACATATGGAGAGCTATTTTTGGAGAATGAGTAAGCAACTTACTGAAAATTCACTTCTCAAGCTTTTATGTTGCTTATGTTGCTTCCATAGTTTCTTTTTAGACTAGCCTATGCAAGTTTGTATTTTGTGACTGTGATATCTTTTGCTGGCAAGTTTATTATTTCTCCCTGATACCCAATCATAGAAGGTAACTGTGTCAATACTGAGTAACGAGTGATGTCAGACATGACCAATATAAACCTTTTTTGGTCGCCCTTGATGGTGATAAACCAATGAAATTCACAAATCACACACCTGGTTGAATTGGTTCTTTGTAAATTCTCTAAAACCTATATCCTTGGGCCAACAAAATGTACATATTCTTCTTTAACAAGGTATGCATCATGTCGTTGCTGATATAATGGAGATACTGATCATCCCTTTTCTGAAGGGTCAGTGTTGTTTAGGAACTTAGGTCCTTATTGATGTTTTGTGGAATGTATGGAATAATTTGAGTCCAAAATGTAGGGGTAAACCATGGAATAAATATGTTCTTCTTTTTACCATAGTATATTTCCACCGAACCACACATCTTTTTTTGGTGGGAGGGTACTCCGAGTAGTGGGTACCTCGTAGGACCTCGACCCGCCTACTCGGGTCTTGTTTTGCTCACGTTAATTGAAACAAGTGAGTAAAAGTTTTTCTGCATCCTCTTTTTTGGCCCTCCACCAACTTCCCTTATTCTGAAGCAAAAATGGCTGCTTGGAGGTATAAAGCGGCACAAGGTTTATTTTTCTGGGTGGTTGTGTACTTTCTTTGAAAACAAAGAGGGCCTTAGAACTGATTTCAAGATTAAATGTATGCGTGCATCCATGGTATGCCGAACCGGCCGGTTCCGCACGTACCGGACCGGTCCGGTTCAAGCGTGGAAAATAGGGGTCGGAACCGATCGGTACAGTCGCATACCATGCGAACCGGACCAGTTCGCACTGGTACGAATCCGATACCGTATTGTACTGGTGCAAACTGGACCAGTTTGCATCGGTACATGCGCCCGTGTGCTGAAACCGTGCCCGCAAGCAGTTCCCCAAGTTGGGCCGCGCACCCGCGCAGTTTCCCATGCTGGGAACCAAGCGGGCGCGTGGTCCCGCGGTAGACCAATCCGAACTGGTATCGTACCTATCCGAACTGGTACTGTACCGGTCCGAACCGACAGGTACGCCTACCAATACCGGTACGACATACCTTGCGTGCATCTATGCACAGGTGTCACTGAGGTTTTAGTTCACAAGCATGTTCCTGCACTTGTTCGTTTTTGTGTGAGTTGTGGAAATTAAATTTTGAACAAAGAACTTTATTCTGCACAGTTGCATCTATCTACATGCAACCTGTATTAATTTGTGCCAGCATGAATGGGTGGATAAGTGAATATACGGAGATTCCATATTGGAATATGAATTATGATATTGAACGTGAAGTCCATTTCAGGGAAATTAATCTAAGCAAATGGCCAACTAGCCGGTTGTAATAGCTGGCTCCCTACTCCTGTGAAGGGATGTTGATCTATGTTATATAAAAAGGAAAAAAAAAGTGAACTTTATAATGATAATGTGAGAGAAAAAATAACGTGTGTGTGTGTGTGTGGGAGGGGGGGGGGGGGGGGCGGTTCAAGTTACGGTTATTGCATTTTCTGTTTACGAATTGCGAAATATGTTTTTATTCTGTTACTTGACTAATCTGTTCCTGTTGTTTTAATAAATGGAATGCAACCACCCTAATGCTAGCCATTTAAAGATGTTAACTTTCCTTGCATTTTTCATGTGAAGCTGGAAACTGTTGCAACTTGCAACTTGCAATATTGCTATGTTTCCTTTTCTTTATAATTTGCTTATAAGCTATTGCATGTCCAAATGTATTTGCTTGAATTTGAAGTTCACATTTACTTCTATTTATGTTGAAAATTTCCTTGATATGTATGTCTTTTTGGTGTAGAATATTTCGATTTTCAACCATCTTTAACCCTGGAATCATGGTGCCCCATGTTTTGTTGAGGACTTGACTTGTAATAGTTATTTCCCTTGTCAAGTAAGAAGTGATACGTGGGATTCTTATAGACATGTAGAGTCACAAGAAGAATGTTGGCTTTTTTGTGATGTAGGAAGGAGATGAGTGCATATTATTTGGAGCATGCAAATGTTAATAATATCCAAAAGCACTTTGAAGATTTTGAGGAAGAAGCTCACTCCTTGCTGTCACTTGGACTTCCAATTCCTGCGTATGCTTAGAGTTGAAATTCCTTATTATTGCTTATTCTTGTCCAAAAGCTGTTTAATTGTAGGTATTTTGTTAAAGTTTTGTTAAAGTTGGCTTTTGCTTTACAATCTGTTAGGTACGATCAGCTTCTGAAGGCTTCTCATGCTTTTAATATTTTAGATTCCAGAGGCTTTATTGGTGTGACCGAACGTGCTAGGTATTTTGGTCGTATGCGCAGGTGGGGCTATTTTCCTGGTTTATTTCCGTAAGCTTACAATAATAAATTAGAAATATCAACATCAAAATTGAATTGCCCTAATTTTACCTGCAATCCTTAGTTGGAGCATGTACGTATTAGATATTTGTCTTTCAATAACATGCCAATAGGGAATACATCGAGTATGTAAGTTGACTCGTCTTATATGTCTGCTTAGTATTGCTAGAAGACAATAACTTATTTTTCTCCTTCAGTGTTTTGTCAAATGGGCAGTATCTACCTTTTTCTGTCTGATTATCTTGGAGTTGTTGCCACATCTTATCTCGCAGCAACCTGGAACTTGCTATACCTGGTCTTATGTCCCACAAATTTGATTACTACAACTGAAGCATTTCATATTTACTATAATGCCCGAACACTTGAGTTGCCCATTTAACTTCTTACAATATTTTTCTGAAATTAGCTATATTTGAAATGCATGGTGGGAGTGGACTGTGCCTTTACAGCTTTCAAGCAAATCAAGTGTTGTGGAAAGAATGGATGAAGTTTAACAAAATTTTAATTGAGGACTTATGTTTCTGAATTGAAGGCAGCAAGAACTATCCTTCCACCAACCAGGAAGTTAGTAAATAATTTCAAGCCTGCATAGCTAAATTATTGTATTTATTTCTGTTGAGCAGACATACTCAAATGGATAAGTAGTGGCTTCACACTTCTCTCCTTGGACTAAGGTCCAAGTCATACTTTTTGTTGAACTATGAGAAAATGGTATTTTACCACAGTGAAGAAGATATAAGTTGCACCAGCTGAACTAGTGGAATCTCAACATCAAAACAAGGGAACTCTCTCAAAAACTTCTATTTAATATCAACATGTGTAAACCTTATCTTATTTGAACATTATTCAGGACTAACTGATAGAGCCTTATGAACTGCAAACATACAGAAAAGAAATTCAAGAACCAGCCAGAAAAGAAGATTAAATAATTAAAGAAGAGTGCAATGTCTTAATCTAATACAAGACTTGTTCAAGCCTAATAATGCTGGTTAAGTCTGCCGATTTGGTACTTTTAACATCTTAAGGTTCATCAGTTTGAGCTATTTTAATTAATATAAAGAATCTTAAGTTGTAACTCTGTTTAGTTAGCTGCAAGTAGATATGAATATAGATGTTGTCAGCATTCAATCTAAAGCATATATTTGTGCTTGCTTTGTATGTTATCATGTCATGCAGTACATATCATGCCACATGATTATTGGCATGATGCTGGTATTAGCTTTAATCAGTTACTATCAATATAAATCATTATGTTTCACTATCATTCTACAATATACTGCAGTAAACAACTACACACGGACAGAATGTATCTTGTTGGTGGGTGACCAGCATGCCCAACAATATCAATACTTAAAGTCTTGTATACAACTAATCTATTCAAAGTTAAATTTATGATTTTGAGTTAGGCTTGTTACTATTTCTGTTTCTAGTCTTTTCTAATAATGGATGCATTGTTAATTTATATGGCAAGCTTCTTTAGATAATGCAGTGCATAAATTTGGGATATGTTTGTCTACATTTTACTTGCATCCTTAGTATGGTCTATGTTTAGGAGTTTGATTAGTTCAAATCAAGGTTCGTACCTGACCCTGTATTAGTAACCACTTGGTACAGTGTTGGTATATTAGAGCTATATACTAAACAATCTCTAACTCATTTTGTACATAAAACTTCTAATACAACTCAAAATTATACTAGAATATCCTCAGATAAACAAAATATCTGCTCTTGCATCACTCTTTACAACTCTAAATATTAGTGCCAAGTTCGATTATTTTGTCATATAATCCTTTTCTGCTTCCAAATTTGCAGCTTTTTTGTCTAGTATGTTTTGTAAGTTAATCTTCCTATAAAATAATTAGGTAGTATGATAACTTTGGAAGCGATCTTGTTTAATTAAGCAGTCTTGCTCGCCAATGTGCTCAACTCTGGGTGAAGACGCGCGAGAATCTTGGACATCCCTTGGGCTTCTCTTCTGAAGGCAATCATCTCATTTATCAGAAAGTTCTCGAGACAGACTTGAGAAAGGTTAGTTTTGTTTTGACTTTCTTTCCTCTTATCATGATGTTGCAGTATAGTCTACAACTGGTCATGAGTTTCTGGTGAAACTATTGGCATAAATAGTTCTGAATTTGCCATAATAATTCAGACATGAGTGCATCATTTGATGTCATAATCAAGTATTGGCATACACTTGCATAGAAAGATCCAATGCTGACAATAAACACACAGAAAGAAATATTGATTTGTTAGGGAAACTTGTCTATTTGATCTAGATGTTCCAAATGACTTACTGCTAAATGCACATATTTTGAACCCAATGTTCTAGTTATATTTGACTTATCTAAGTGGACCCTTTAAAGTTGAGATGATTGAAGCTCTTGCTAGTCTCGATGTATGCTCTTGACTGGTATGCATGGGATGGAAGGAATATGAGAATCTTTGAAGCAAGATGTGCGCAAGCTGGAGACAATGAGAGGGTTGAGGACAAAGTGTCTATACTCTATTGGGCTTGGCAATTCTTGCAATTTAAATTTTAGGACTAAATGATGTAAAACACTTGTGAAGGTAATGGATAATTATAAGTGCACGTTTGAGCTGTTTGGTATCAGAATGTTGTTTTTCTCTTCCCTGTCTCTACACATCTTCACATGCACACGAACTCATATACATACATATATACATGCATACATATGCACACATAGGTATGCCCTTCTCGGTTTCCCAATTCGTACTAGAAATTGAAGAATTTTTAGCCAAAGTATGAACTTCAAATCATATTAACTTGTATTCTTACATTTCAAATTTTGACTTGCATTCTTTCATAGTTATTGACTTCCCCGTTCTATCTTAAACCTATTTTCAGGTGACAATGGAACCTAGAACATTTGTTATTGAGATTGGAACAGAAGAGATGCCACCTCATGATGTCATTGAAGCAAGTGAGCAGGTGAAGATGCTAGCTTTAGTATCATTCACAGACTGATTTGATGCTGGACATGTAGAATAACCTTTTATATTGCTGGTAGACCAAGGAACTAGAAATTCTAGTATCTGGTTTTTCTGTTTTCCAGCAATCCAGTTTCAGAAAAGAGGACTATTATTATAGAGAATTAAGAAATAAAGAATTTAATTATCTGCTTTTTGGCTTCGAAGAATATACAGTGGCCCAACAGAAGGATTTCTTAGGGTTCTCTGGAAGAAGAGGACCCATGTTGGCTTGTAATCAAAACCCAGGTTAAAGTGTATTGGTTTCAGTAGGAAAATGGCATTAATCTGGTTATTAAATAATTGTAGAGATCTGTAGTGCTAGATCTAAGCTTGGTTCTCATGCTGGATTACTTCTAGAGTGAAAATATGGCTAATCAGTCCCAGAAAATAAACAGACAGCAGAAACTAAGGAAGAGAAAATATGATGCTTTGAGAACAGATACAAACAGCAGAAGTATAAGAGAACCTGGGTTTCGAACAGAAAACAGAGAAAAGGGGGAGGAAGAACAGCCAAACCTCTGGTGTATTTTACTTCTTCTCCCATGTTAAAGTATCCCCTTCAATGGGATTCATCACTTGAGGGGAAATAGACTACTCAAAAATTTCACACTCACATTTTCTTATGAATGACTCAGAAAATTGAAGTAAAAAAATTAAGGAATGCGGAACCATCCCGAACTGCCCAGTTCGGGCGTATCGAGCCATGCCAACGGCGAACCGCGATGGTTCCGACATTCACAACAAGAAACCGGTAGGAGGGGGACAGGGAGAAGGAAAGAGAGGAAAAGAGAGAGAGGGGGAGGAAGGGGAAGGGAGAGAAAGAGGAAGGGAGAGGGAGAGGGAGAGGAAGGGAGGGCTGCAAATTTTCAAAATAAAAAAGGAGCTTCACGAACCCCTATTTCGATTGAAACAAGGGTCTAGAGGGTGGAGCCCCTCCTGCAGCCCTCTCGGGCCCTCCGGCGCCTCTCTAGCGGCCTCCATAGGCTCTCTTCCTTCTTGCTCCCCCCTCTCTCTCTCTCTCTCTCTCTCTCTCTTCCTCTCTCCCATTCTCCCTCTCCCTCATCCTTTTTGTTGTGCCGGCCTGGCACGGAATGGCACGGGGGTATACCAAACCGTGCCGCCAGCCAACCGGTACGGCCTCCAGTACCGGCACAGCAAATCTTAAAAAAACAAAAGAAAAAAGAATACATCAGTGAAAGGTTAGCCCTTTCCCTGGCTGTTTGAATTCCTTATACATTTATATTTACTATTCTGCTCAGCCACTTATCTTTCTCAAGTACTCTCTAAGACTCTGCAAAGGATCTACAGTTGTGTCGTTTTGTTTGGCAACAACCACCTAAAAGAAGTTGCATTTAATATCTTTTAGTGAGAACCAGCTGAAGGAGATCTTATGTCCTTCACTGAGAGCACAATCAGTCTCTCTTATATTTTTCTCCTATGGGATTTATAAAAAAATAAGTAAAAGAGACTAGCAAAAAAGAGCTTGAACAACTTCATATATACAAAGGACTCTAAAACATAAGTAAACTGCCTAAAATATGAATTGCTTCTTTGGAGCATTAAAGTTGCTATTCCTTGATCCTTGTGTTGTTCTCCACAGAGGATGCTGGCAGCAGGACGAGGCCCCCAAATTCCTTTTTGACCTCCCAACTTAGCATTTAAAACCTTCCGTTGCTTATTATTTTGATGTGAATTGTGGACACTCTTTGAGTTCATTCTTGCATCTGTTATGCCCTCCTTTCTTGCTTGGCAGACATTTTTTGATGATCTACACACGATTCTGTGCTTTAACACATTAAATCCTCAAGCCTTGTATTGTTTTCTTATGTTGATCTCTGTTTGACTGATAACAAGAAAGTAGTGAAGATAGCATGAGTAGATAACTGAATATGTTTTTTTTATTCACATTTATTCATTCACCTCCTTAAAAGAGAAGATCATTGGCTGTTGGGCTAAAACTTCGTTCCAATTCTTGCAGCTTAGAAATTTAGTAATGCAGTCCCTGAAAAATCAAAGATTAAACCATGGGCAAGTGTTAGCATATGGCACACCGCGTCGACTAGTGGTATGAGCTTCAACTTTCCATTATCTTGAATTCATATTGTTCATATCTTTTTTACTCTGTAAACCTTTTCCCCTGATTGATTATCTATCATTAATGGTAAAGGGCTTGTGTCAATTTTGCAATCTTTAAAGATAAGCTTCTTTCCCGATGTTGCTACCTTTTTAACTTAAAGTGTCTTTTTTGGCTAAGGTATCTCAAGAAACAATATGGGTGTAGATGTTTAGTATAATAGTTGACGTTGAAATTTTTATCTAGAAGCTTCAGTTCACTTTGTGAATACCGTCTCTACTGCAAAATATGGTGGCTTTTAGATGCTACTGTGCTTTCCTGATTCAAGGACCATGCACTGCTTTGATTGGCCATTCCTAGCATAATGCCTCCTTGTTCTCAATTATATCGATGTCTTCAATGAAAAAATAATATAAACTACTGGTAATTCTTTCTTTAGCATATAGCTCAGACGAGATATACGATACCTTGCAAGGGACTTGAATTCTCAATATATGGCAATAAATTTGAATTCTTGATACATGTTAATAATTCCAAGTCACAAATTGGGAATACTAGTTTGATTGTCCTTCCTAATCACCTCTATTGCTTAGAAATGCAAGTCACTCAATCAGTCCAACTTTCTAATTTTTTTAAGAGAAAATTAGGTCATAAGTCTAGCATCCATGCTATAGGTAGTATTTAACTACCGCTTAAAACTTATATTATTGCAAATGTTAATGATAATTCAGATTTCAGACACTAATACCAGTTTTAATCTTTGAGTAATTATATTCCATATTGTTTAGTCTTATTAATTAGTCGTTGACACAAGATTTTGCTAATATGTTCAACTTTGTCTTTATCAATTTTCTTGAGTCCTTTACTCCCTTATCAGTGTTGCTTGTGGCCCAATGGATGTGCACTTCCGTACCAGCCTTGTATAGTCCATGTTGCGGCCCCTGCATCCGCATTAGTAGTTCATGTCCATGTTACATGAAATGCATGATGCTGTACATATGCATACAACACTAAAGCATGTCATTATTTGTGTAAATACAATTACGTTATCCGTATTTATTGCCATGAAAGCTGTATTTTTTTGTTTTTTTAATTAATACACATGTCTGAGACACTCCCAACCAAGGTAGGCCGAACCGGACCGAGCCGCCTGGTTCGGCCCGCACAAAGCCGACCCGGTGGGGAACTAGGTTGGTTCGTCTATTAAATTTGGTTCCAGCTGCGAACCAGTCGGAATTGGCTGCGAACGGGCCAGAACTGGCCGTGAACCGGCCGATTCCATTTGAACTTGGTGCAAACCATCCGGTTCGCACCGAGAACCCAGTTCGAAATTGGGCCCCCTCCTGCTTTCCTTCTTTTGTTAAAAGGTGTTGGGAAGGTCGAAGCTACCTAATCGACGAGAGATGCTTAGACGAAGCCACTATGCTATCCGATCGACTCAGTCAGGAGGACGACATATATCCTCCTAACATAGCCAGACAGTGAGTGGCACAAAGGGTAAACAGGTAGTGAGTGGTACGGAGGATAAGCAGTTAACGAGTGGCATGAAGGGTAAGCAGGCAGCTGCCTAGCATGCTAAAAAAGAAAAACAAAAGGCACCTGCAATCCAAATGGAGAGTGTAGAGGAGCAGAGCAGGAGCAGCACTTCTGATGGTCATGGATCTACTGGCCAGAGAGGAAGTGGAGGACATGAGATCACCATTCATGAGACAACTGCAGGATCTTTGATTTACTGATGAGTTTCAGTTTACGCATGCTATACAGGATAGAGACTACCGTGCATGATTTGGTAGAACCCTCGAAGATACGATTGCATATAGGAGATGAATTTTTCGAGATCATTTAGGAGAACACGATGTAGCTGTAGATGACCTCACACGTGGAGTAGGATTTATAGGCGTATCAAGTTCCGAATAGTATACTAGATTCTATTATCTGTAGCCACAGACAGCCTACGACTCATATGGATACGGATATGGATATGGTATGTCTGAGGCATCCTCCGATGGCTACTACTCTATGCAGCCTAGAGAATCTTACGGGTCGGATTTTGCTACCGGCTTATTCGGATGGGCTCCTTCACAACCGTTTTATAACCATTTTATTAGTTAGAGGACATCTCTTAGAGCCAGAGTTTTAGCGAGAGATTCGAGAGTGCTTATAACCCGAGCGCGTTCTTTATAGGATGAACATACAAGCCTACAACATTGCTTGGTTAGAGGGGTGGGTTGATTTGCCTTCTGACTATGCTAATGATCCGAATATTTATAAGAAGCATTGTCACTCGACGAGATTTTAAATATTGGTATGTATGCTGTACCTTAAATATATGTAATTGATTCTTTTATTTTATATTTTTTATCTCACTACTTGATGTTTCTTCTTCTAGCATTCAACATCTCACTAATCATTTTATGTTTTGTATCATTTTAAAACAACAAAATGCATTATTTAGGTTAAACCGAAATCATAAAAACATCAAAAAAATCAAAAAAAATATCAAATTAGACTTAAAATCATTAAAAAAAAGTTAAAAAAAATTAATTACCAATTAATTGAACTTGAAAAACTCAAGCCCAAGCATACCATATGTCAGTACGGTACAGAATCGGTACCATACCGACCCGTCCGCCGATCGGTATGGGTTCCGGTACTGGTTTGGTGGACCTTGCTCTCCACCTATATTTGAGATGCTGACTAAATTTTGAAATTTAATACTAATGGTATAGCTATTCTCCGCCCCCCCTGTCCCTCTTGTGGTCATTGCCAGAATGAATTCTAAAATTGCAAAATCATATCTAAGTTTCTTACATAGATCTATGTTTCTCTCCCCTTCCTCCTCCTTTTTGGTGCTACAGATGTTTCAATAAATCTTCCATGGATGCTTTCACCATAAACCTGTTGTAACTTTCACTTACTGAATGCTTACCAACAAAGAGAGGTTCCACACATCTCATTTGGCTATTCTTCTTTCACATTCTGTCTATGCTTTATGGCATGATTTGTCATCTAATGCATTTGAAGATGTTTCTTCATGGTGAGAAAGCTTTGTTGTGAAGACATAGGCCCTGTTTGGGGGAGCTTTTGGAGGGCCAAAAAGCACTTTCTGGCCCTCCAAAAGTACTTTTAGATAAAAAATGGTGTTTGGTAAAATTTCCGAAAAGCTGTTTCAGCTTTTGCGGGAAGCTGAAAACAGCTTTTGGGGGAAAGCTCCAATTTGGAGCTTTCCAAAAATGCTGTTTTCAGCTTTGTCGGAAAGCTGTATTTTTGAAAAAAATACCCATATTAAAATATAATAATTACATAGTTTGTTCCTTTATAAACCTAAAAATCTGCTGGAGCCAAGAACCCTAGCCGTCAGACTTCCTTCCGCAAGAAAAATTGTTAGAGAGATAAATGGTCATTCGGAGGATGAAAAATTAATTTACACTAATAATTAAAATATTTTATACCTTTATTATTGTATTATACTATAAATATTATTATATTACATTACATCATAATACAATAATATGTTATTTTAAATAATTTAATATTATGTTATATTATGAAAAATTAATTTATACTAATAATTATAATATTTTATACCTTTATTATTGTATTATACTATAAATATAATATTATAATACGTTATATCATAATACATTAATATATTATGTTAAATAATTTAATATTATGTTATATTATGGGAAATTAATTTATACTAATAATTATAATATTTTATACCTTTATTATTGTATTATACTATAAATATTATATTATATTACATTACATTACATAATAATATGTTAATATGTTATTTTAAATAATTTAATATTATGTTATATTATGGAAAATTAATTTATACTAATAATTATAATATTTTATATCTTTATTATTGTATTATACTATAAATATAATATCATAATACGTTATATCATAATACATTAATATGTTATGTTAAATAATCTAATATTATGTTATATTATGAGAAATTAATTTATACTAATAATTATAATATTTTATACCTTTATTATTGTATTATAATATAAATATTATAGTATATTACATTACATCATAATACATTAATATGTTATTTTATATAATTTAATATTATGTTATATTATGAAAAATTAATTTATACTAATAATTATAATATTTTATATCTTTATTATTGTATTATATATAAATATAATATCATAATACGTTATATCATAATACATTAATATGTTATTTTAAATAATTTAATATTATGTTATATTATGGAAAATTAATTTATACTAATAATTATAATATTTTATACCTTTCTTATTGTATTATACTATAAATATTATATTATATTACATTACATCATAATATATTAATATGTTATTTTAAATAATTTAATATTATGTTATATTATGAAAAATTAATTTATACTAATAATTATAATATTTTATACCTTTGTTATTGTATTATACTATAAATATAATATATATTACATTATATCATAATATATTAATATGTTATGTTAAATAATTTAATATTATATGATATTATCAAAAATTAATTTACTCTAATAATTATATTACTATTATGCTATATTATAATAATATTATTTTATATTACAATAATATTATACTATATCGTATATTTATGTATTAATATATGTTATGTTTTATTATATTTTGTTGTATAATACTATGCAATGTTCTTTATGGTAATTTTGTCATACAAAAGTACTTTCTCAGTTTGTTTATCAAACATATGTTAAAGTGCCACAGTACTTTACAAATGTAGTTATCAAACAGCAAACAGCTTTTTATAACAGCTCTACTTCAGACAGCTCTACTTCTAACATCTCTACTTCCAACAGCTTTACTGCCCACAGCTCCCTCAAACAGGGCCATAATCATAACCATAACCAACATCCTTGTCTTCTATTTACTCCTTGGGCTTCGTGGATCTGTTCATGTTGCTATCAACTATTATATGCTACACTAACTATTGTCAGCATCATTTTCATTGATTAATGTTTATCATCCATCAATTATTGACTGAACGACAGATTCTAGTCAACTATGTACATAAATGATGTTGACAAAGTAGAAGCAGCTCATGTGAACTGTTATTGCTCAAGTTGTCCCACTCCACCAAGCAGAAAGAAGGAATTTGTAATTTGGGATGGGTCTCCCTCCTGGCCTCTCTCTCTCTCTAAAAAAAAAGAAAGGAAAAGAAAGAAAGAAGCAGAAGCTCCAACTGTTTCTTATTGTGATTGATCATGGAAGTAGCAAAAGGAATGGAAGACTGCATAATTTTTTCAGAGCAATGGCTAGAGACATTTTTCTATAATGCCAAGCCTGCATACTCATTAAAGTTTTATGTCAAACATAGTCTATCATATTTTAATTTATTACCTCCTTCAATATCTATCTGTCATTTATCACTTAAATGCAATACATTGTAATAGCAAAGCATGGATCTGATTGCAGATTTGCGTCGAGAATCTCAGTTCTAAGCAAGCAGAGAATGAGGTTGAAATACGGGGTCCTCCTGCAGCGAAAGCATTTGACCAAGAAGGAAATCCTACTAAGGTCCTGACCTGGTACTTCTGTGCCTATTGCAACTTTTGGCACACTGAATGATTAATTTAATCAAAGCATGGATGAAAAAGTATTGCTGGTACAACATTTAAAAATTAAAATTAATAATCCCACCCTCATATGGGGCATGTATTGTCTACCCATATTATTAATTCACCTTCACATCATCATGTTGTCAGTTGTTTGTCACGCTCTTGTTATGAGTTGGAACAGAAGGTTTTATTTCTTATTTTGTTTTCCTTTCTCTGCCTCTTGAACCTTTTTGCTGAATATTTAATATTATTCATTATGTTGTATGATTTACCACTTCGAGAAATGTACCAGACATGGAATTATTATCAAAATCTCCAATTTTCAGCTCTTGAAGAAGCAAAACTCATATCAGTTTTATTTATCATGCCAAGGGCTTGTAGTTCATGATATCCTACTTTATCTGATTATCACAGAAAGAAGTATAATATAAAAGATACATCTACAAACATAATCTTTGGGGGTTCCCATGTCAATTTCATTTTCATTGTAATAATGTTTTGCTTTTGTTGCTAGGCTGCTGAAGGTTTCTGCCACAAGAACTGTGTATCTATTGACAGTCTATACAACAAAGTTGAAGGTGAATACTGAATACGGTCATGCCCTATTTTCAGTTTACGAAATTGAAGCTTGTCAATTCTCTATTTGCTATAAATGTTTCTCTTCAGCTCTGCTATGATACATTTTAAGTATATTGGTCTGTTGTCAGTCCTTTGTCCTTTTGAGGACTGCATCCAAGATTCCAAGTAATATGTAAAAATTATCATTAGTTGTTTTAATTTGCTTTTCATCTGCATCTGATAAGTATCATCTTATCAGATGCTACCTGGACCTTGTACCTCGCTGGTTTGCTGCTGTTGGACATGTATCGGCACTGGTTTTTGTTGGAATCCTTATAGTTCCTGTAAATGAATAATTTTGATTTTATTGAGAAGTTACATAATAATGCCTACCATAGTTTATATTACTTTGCTGGCTCTGACCCACTAGGTTTTCCAAACATATTTAAGAAACATGAAGTACTAAAAATGTAGATGTAGATGATTTTGACTTGATAAGGATTCACAAATGATGGGTCAGTTTCTTCTATAAGGCATGCTTCTTATTGTTGATTGGAATATTCAACAATAAATGCTTTATAGCATGTCTTCAAAAACAGAATATGACAGTACTTTTGATACCTTGCTGTTCTATGCCCAGCATTGGTGTGGGTCCCTGGATTCTGAACCATCCATACGAGTATTTTCTGCTTGTGCTGGTCTTATTGGTATTTGCCACCGGTATTGTACCATCAGTACCGGCCAATACTGATGGTTTTTCATTCTTTTTGATGCTATCAGTTTTGTAATGTATTATAGGTATTGCTACCGTATCAATACTGGACTGTTTCGATGGAAAAACTGTATGGTCTGTTACTAGTATCTAAAACCTTGCTTTATAGATTTATCTGTTATTTGCCTCATAATTATAGCTGTTTATTTGTGTTTTATGAACTAGTAATTAGTGTTACACCTAATCTAGCTTGTTTATTGTCAGAAAGTCAAATTATATGCGTGTGCATGCATACACGTATTGGGTAGAGTCTTAATGCTCCCACTTGAGTAACTTTTGTGGCTCCTGCAAACAAATGACGCATTTACTCCCATGTATTACAATAGGTATTGTACATAGATGGCAGTACTTTTGCCATTCAATAAATAAAAAAAGTAAAGATGTCTTTTTCTATTTACTGATCTAATGACGGGATATAGTCTTATGCTTAGAAGCAATAAGAAGCAATACTGAATTGGTCTCGAGCACCTAATTTGGAATTACTTGATTGGTTTGTTTGAGCAATTTTATCTGGTAAAAATGCTTAAAGCTGTTAGTTGATTACCTCTGTGCTTAGCAACAATGTAGTATGGCAACGTTATTATATGTTGATACATATGAAGTTTTGGTGGTTTCTCTTAGTGTTGCTCTGCATGTTGAGGAGGGCTCTGACTGAACTCAAATTCCAGATGTTACTCACTTACCCTAGCGGCATTTGTTATGTGCATGCCATTAGAACATATATCTAAGACTTTGTTCTTTGAAGCACTCTTTCATTTGCCATTTGGAAATATGTGAATTTTGACTTGCAGCTCATAAATATGATTCTTTTGAATCAATTATTATTAATGCTGTTTGAAAAATTATACGTATGCACGTAAAGTCTTTGTTTTTCATAGCACTCTCTGTCTCTTTCATCTGTCATTTGGACATGCATGAATTTTAATCAACACATAAACATGATTCTTCTGAATCAGTTATAACTTAGAAGTGCTGTTTCAAAAATTATATGTACTGTAATCCAATTATACCTATTACCAAGGTTTGCAATCGCAGTTTCGGTACCTGTACTAGTACCATATTGGCACAGTGTTGGTATCGGTTGGTTCAGCATACCGACACTCGGTATGCACCCCATATCGAGTAACAGTTTGGTATGGTGCAGTGCACTTGGTACAGGGTGGTTCATACCTGGGGTGGACCTTGACTGTTACTAATTTATTCTGTTTAGTACTTAGTAGGTGCATATCTTTTGCAGGTAAGACGGAATATGTTTATGTTCGAGTGAAGAAATCTGCACGATCTGCTCTACAGGTTCTAAATTTTATCTCTTTGTGAATTAAGTCAGGCTATTAGCAGAATAATTTTTAATAATTTGGGATTTCTATGTACATGTATCTGCTACTTCAATAGCTGTATTCAACATAAAAGAAATGGTGGGTATAGAAGCTACACACAGAAATGCACGCAAAACTTGTTGATCGTCTATATCAACAAATTTCTTTGTGGAGTTTCTTAAATATTGTTATCATTCTATGACATCATACTCCACCTAAGATGCTTAAATTATCTATGTTGAATTAGAAATTCAGATGCCTATCGTAGTCGTTTGCGTATAGAGTGCAATTAGCTTTCACTTAGATGGCATTCTAATTATTCTGCTGGATCACTTGAGCCTAAAGTAAGTTAAAGGTTGTAATAAACTGCATTAAAACTCATTAGTCAGTATCCTGATACATGATGTTGATCAATTTTATCTGATTTTTTATAGTTTTGTAACACCTTCCTAGTCATGCAAGACATATCTTGTTGAGAATTTAATTACATATATATTGTTTCACATATACATTCCATATAGTTCGTTGCATGTCCATATTTTTGTAGCATCTTTTGAATGTATGCTTAATGCTTTGGGTACTTGTGCATCTTGTTCAAATTTATCTATGCAGTGAACTATTAAGTTATTTTTCATTGTCATCCACTGGATAAATTGCATAAAGTCATTGGAACTCCTATTATATTTTTTGATGCTTTTTTCCCAACTGTGTCCTTTATTTTAAGCTTCCTTTCTTTTAATTTTTCTTAGGTGTTAGCTGAAGATCTTCCGAGCATTATAACTAAAATTTCATTTCCAAAGTCAATGCGCTGGAACTCCCAGGTAAAGATCACTGCCCCACTTTTCTAGTCTTTTAGTGTTCAATCTTGTTTTATATGTTAAATTTCAGACTAGAGAAATACTCTAATTATTGATTATTCCTTTTAAGATGGTGCATTTCTCACATGTATAATTAAAAAAAATCCTGGGGGTGGTGTCTCCTGAATCATTTTTTTTCAGTAGTACACATTTTTACCCATTCATATCCTTATATCTCTGATCTGGTTCTTTGTCAGGGATATCTTTCACCTTTGCTCGAATCAAGGTCTGTTGAACCGGCCCATACAGGCCGATTCAACAGACCGGTCCAGCTCGTATCGAACCGGTACCGCCACTGACCGGTCCAGACTTCAAAGTCTGCTGAACCGACCTGTACCGGTCGGTTCAGCCCGTACCGGACCGGTACCGAGCCGCACCGATCCGATACAGGGGTATAAAACGGTTCCGACCCAATATGGGTCGGAACCGTTTGGTTTGAGCCTCGTACCGGTGCGAACCGGCTCGGTTCGCACCGGTATGAGCTCGAACCGGTGCGAACCGAGCCGGTTCGCACCGGTTCGCTTCTGAAAAATAGTGCCAGCCATGGTATGCTGTACCGATCGGTACAGGTCGGTACCGGGCGTACCGTACCCGTACCGATGGATACTGGTATCGGTACGCCAGTGTCGGTACGCCTGACGTACCGCGTACCGAACCGTACCGACATTCGGTACGCTTATGCTAGTGCGGCACCGGTACGGGGTTCGGTACCGGTACGGCGAATCTTGGTGCCAGCGCTGTGGCACTTTGAAAATGCCACAGCGCTGGCCAGAGGCTGGCACTTTCAAAAGTGCCATACTGGGGCACTTTTCAAAGTGCCACTCAATCCGATTTTAGATATTCGAGAGTGCTTTAAATGTATGTAATTGATTGTATCTTAATTTGAAAATATTTTATGTTCTTCATCTCATTATTTGAATCATTTGGAAGTAA
Organism: Phoenix dactylifera; assembly: GCF_009389715.1. NCBI lineage: Eukaryota > Viridiplantae > Streptophyta > Magnoliopsida > Arecales > Arecaceae > Phoenix > Phoenix dactylifera. Next base: position 5,662,290 of record NC_052408.1, read on the forward strand.
TAAGTTGCATCATCTACTTTTAACCTTAAACCTAAACATAAAAACATCAAAAAAATATCCAAAAGTGAAAGAACTCCCAAAAAAAAAAAACGACGATGGGGTCGAAAACAGGCCGAATGTGCCCCATCGGTACGGTATCGGTTCGGCTCGGTTCGGCACCGGTACCGTACCGTTACCGGAGCCGACCGGTACGTCGGTACCATCGGTACCGCGAACCTTGGGTCCAGTACAACCTTGCGAACTGGACTGGTTCGCACTGGTCGCCACGCCCGCGCAGGCGCGAGCTGGGAACCGCACCTGCGCGGGGTTTTCCGCGCTGGGAACGCATCCGCGCGTGGTTCCCTACGCTGGAAATTGTGCCCGCGCGGGCAGCGCGCCTGTACGCTGGGAAGAGCACCCGCGCGGGCGCAAGTAGGGAATAGCGCGCCCACCTCGCACCCGCGTGCGATTCCCCACGCAGAAAACCGCGCCAACGGCCGATTCTCCAACAGGGAACCGTGCCAATGGCCGGTTCTCCAGCAACGGGGCAACCTGCATGGGCCATTTAATGCCACTATAACATTTAATGCTTCCGTGCGGACGCGCGCGCGTCCGCGTGTTTTCTTTTTTTGCGTCTGGTGCTCTGTTGGCCAGTTCGGTACTGGTTCCAACCGATACCGAACCGGTACCGTACTTGTACCGGTGTCCATCGATACGGTCGGTATAGCGGACCTTAGCTCGAATATACAGTAAAAATCTTAAATCCCGATGGTTCTTCATGTGCTATCTGATTTGGTTCCTGGGGTGAGGGTGGACTAAGGGGGAGAGGGAGAGAGAGAGAGAGAGAAAGAGCTGGGGTCCTAAGTTTCAAACTTATGCCGGTGAAATGTGAGTCCATTCAAACAAGTGAGAAGAGATTGCATATATTACTGTTCTGCTAGGTTCGTGTAATACATTAAGGTGATGGAGATGAAGTTGGCCTTAGTTATCAGAGAAACATTGTTTCTAGATCCACACTAGTATGTGCAGAAGTACTATATTTTGTTTCTCCAATCTGTTCTAAATGTCCCCAGTAGTGTCTTTGAAGTGAACTTCAGGATGTAATTAAGTAGAAACACCCTGCTTCAGTAACTTGCTGGTAATAGTGAATGTTCATGCTAACCTGTTTCAGTATATTATTGGGGATCAAGGAATTTGTGACTTCAATTTTATTGCAATATCCGAATGAACAATGAATCATCAGCGACTTCTCGCAATCTTGCATCATTGGCACCAGAGAATAGTCTTACAAATCATCAGATATTTTTTGCCATTCAGTTTTATAGCTGATCAAGGAATATGTCTGCTAATCACAACCTGCACCACTGCAAAATCTTATGCTTGTATATTTCTTTTGTTTATATGCCTAATCCATCTGTTACAGAACAAGTCAATTTATCACTTTTCATAATTTTCTGCTTCTTTGATTTTTTTGTGCAAACCTTGTGGTGATAAATGTTAAGTGATCTGTTGATCATCTATCACATGTAGGTCGTGTTTAGTCGACCAATTCGCTGGATATTGGCTCTGTATGGAGACGTAGTTGTGCCATTTACGTTTGCTGGAGTTTCAAGGTATTCTGTCTCCTTGAAAGTTATGTATATACTTCAAAAGTTCAAATTGATTTATCCATTCCTGCTTGTCTTGTCAATTGCATGATTTTCTTCCTACTTGTGTTCCTTAATGTCAATTGTAGTATTGTTTCTGGACCTGATCGTCCACTCCGTTTTGGTTCCAGTATTCAGTAATTCATGCATCATAGAAAATAAAAGGAACAGCTTTGAAAATAACACTGTATCTTCGATTCTAAGAAATACTTTCTGTTTTCATTAAACAACACCATGAAGTTCACAAGGAAACGTAAGTAAAAGGTTCCGAGAACGGTACAAAAAGATGAAAGTACTCTGATCGAAGCAGAAAAAGCATAACATTAAATTGTTGAAGTCCGATACTAGAACTCTAATTAACTCATCATTGGCAATTTTGATATCAATCTTGAATACATGATGGATCTTCTACTCCACTTTTTATGCACATAAAGCTTTTTAGTATGACTTTCCATTTAGTCATTTTCTCTTTCATAGACAAGTTGAATATCATTGTTATGCTGTTTGTATTATCAGGTAACTCACCATAAACAAAACCATGGAATTATGTTTTGTATTGCATTATCAGGTGTGTATGTTATCATGAAGGTTACTAATTTTATGCCATGTTATACGATGTTTGAACGCTGAGGAGAATCTATTGAAGGAGTAGTTTATTATTTTATCTATGAAAATTGATTATTGGACGTACAGTAAGAAATATTAAGTTTCTGGAGGTTGAACTGTTGGATACCTGGGGAAACCTAGATGCATGACACCCATGCCAAAGTGTCTAGATAATGCTTCGCTTTGTCTGAAATCCTTGGAAGTCTAGAGAATCTTTAGTATTTTTGCCATGTTTGTAAATAATCTATCCTATCCTACATACAAGCTAGTCTTTTAGGTTTCATAATATTAAATTTTACTAAATTTGCCTTAGGCAGTGATTTGGCACTTAGTTTCTTGAAGTTACGTCAAAACTAAGGAGTAAATTCTGCTGGACTTTTATGAAATAAAGGCTGATTTCTGTTGTTCTATCCTCCAAAATTTGTGCAATACAAGTTGTGTATTTTCCAGCAGTCTATTGGTGTTATTAGCAGTTGGTGGAGCCAGAATTTCTGTTGAGGGATCAGGCAAACAATGTTCTTGAGAGAGGTGTTTATCTCTTGATCATATTATGAAAACTAGGCAAATAAATATAAAGTCACATACTGGGGTTCTTCTTCATACTAACCTCAAGAAACGAAAAAAAAAAGAAGAAAAAAAGACTAATTATATTCTGCAACAATTATACAAACACATTATTTCTCAAAAAAAACATCGTACTCATGTATTTCAGAATCAGATTTCTTTCTGAAACCTAATTTCAGCAGGGAAAATAGGGTATGGACACAAACAAGTAACACTTCTGTGATAAGAAAAAAATAATCGCATTACACACTGAAAGAAGTAAGATCAGAATCAGGGAAAATAAATCTTATATAGAAAAAGAAAATTGGAGAGAAAACCAAAAAAGGAAAAGATAACTTATGGTGCTTGTGTTGGTTTGATTCTCATCAGTTGTTGGGAGGGAAAAGGTCAAAACATAATAACTTTTCAAAGAAATTTAGAAATCATCAATCAAAAATAAAACGCTGTATCCAAGCAAAGCCACTGATGTTGCCTCTCTTTTTCTTCCTATTCTTCCACCTCCTCCTCCTTCACCATGTCAAATCAGATATACATGAGCCAGTACTTAGAATTTAAATCAAGAGCAGATATAATTTTTAGTTTCTAGTTTGTGGGCTTTAGGCAAAGCTAAATGCATGACCTTAAGGGCTGTTCTGTTGCATTTTGTTACAGCTTGTCAGTGTTGCACTATTATATGCATATCAATACGAGTCCTTGACCTAGCAGATTGAACTTATTTTAACAGAATGATAGTTACTAAATTAATTTATTTAAAAATTACAAACATGGAAATATTCTGTAGATTTTGACATAAGGATGACACTCCTCATATTTGCTTTGGATTATTTAATAATTATGATGCTATATGGTGCAATTTGTAGATTAAATGTCCTTTAATAATCTTAATATACATGTATAGCTTGTATTCATCAATAAAAGATTTTGTGGTAATTTTGACCCAAGAGGCTGTGTGAAGTTAAAATTCTTGTTTGAGCACTCAAGATGTCCATTTACAGCATACATAAGTTTGTCTTTGTCAAAAAGACATTTGTTTTGACATGTCAATATCTTCTTGTGTTTGTCTATGCCAAAGATCAGCATTTTAGAGCATTAGTATCACAGTGGCCTTTGACTAGTCAAGAATGATGCTTCATACTTCAGTCCTGGATCAAAATTTGTACTTAAAGAAAGCTTCCCTGATGTGGAAGGACAAGGATAAAGCTTGTTTGTGAAGCATAAGGGAAAAACAGAGCCGACTTTAGATGTTGCATTTCCCTATGACTTAAATCCTTTTTTAAAAAATTCTTAGACCTTTTCATATCATCTTCTAATAAAACTACATTAGTTCTGTAAAGGTAGATCTAGTACTGTTGCTGAGCTTATTTTAAGCCTTCTCATTTTTTTCCATAATTAACCTGATATAAATGTAAAAATCTTGTTTGTCAAGGCAGACCATATCATCATCATCATCATGCAAATTTCAAGCTTTTTTTCATCAAATATGGTGATGGCTATAGAGCAGAACTCGAAATAGAGAAGGCTCCATAGAAGGATTGTGCATTTTTTATGGATGACAGTATGACACTCAACCTGATGCCAGTCCTCTAGGGATATGGACCATATGGTGCTAACTGCTAAGGGCTCATTTGATATTGCTTTTATTTTTTCTGTTTTTGTTTTCAAAAATCCAATAAAAAATTGAACTTGACTGAACAAATGTGTATAATGAATCCATTTTGTTTTGTGAATTGTTTGTAAAACCTTTAGATCTTTTGGCGGCAAATATTTATTGCTTCCAAAATAAGTGAAAGTAAAATAAGGAACGGCAGAAGTTCTGTGCAAATGCTATCTCCAACATCAATCCCCATGTGGTATTTCCCTTATTTGCAGGGAAACAAAAACACAAAAACATCCCAATACCAGGGTTAGCCCTGGTGGCTTTTGACACATGGAATTTGTCTCTTATTAATCACAATTTAAGTTCATACAACCAAGGTGTAACCCTCCAAAAAATCATCTTAACTTGGATGAGTCTACGCCAAGGGAGAAGATGGTGACTTTTGAAATAGGGACCTGTATTCATCTCTAAGTTACAAATTAGCCAAAGCTTCAAATGAAATGTAGTCTGATATTCCATATGCAAAGTCACATTTATTAGAAAATGATTTTGCAGACATAAACAATATATAGTTGCTCTTTAGTTATGATAAAATTGATGTAACTTTCTGACTTCTATACTTATATATTCTCTGGCAGCGGGAAGCAATCTTGTGGCCTCCGCAATTCACCATCAGCAATACTCGAGGTTAACTTTAGAATTTTTTGTTTCATTCATTTTCAACTTATCAATTAATTGCATTTATGATTGTCAAGGTAGTTTTTTTCTTTTTTTAGACGTTAAATTGATGAGAACAGGTCATGATATCCAGCATTAGCAACAGCATTATATTACAGTTAGGTAGATCTAATTCATTAATCTAATCATACTGGGTTTACAAGTGTTAATTACTTCAACTAAGTTTGTCTAAGGCCCTGTTCGGTACTGTTTTTTTTTTATATAAAAAAAATAGAAACATGGAATCCGTTGCAGAAAACATGTTTGGTTGCTTTGTTTTTGTTTTTCCGAAAACAACTTCCATTATTTTTGGAAGAAGTGGAAGTGAAAAATTTTCACTTCCACTTTTTTAAAAGTGGGTTTTCATCCCTCTCCTCTTGACCCCTCTTTTTCCACTCGACCTCGCCCTTGGCCCTGTCGCTGTACCCGATTGTGCCAACTCCTTGGGACTTGTCAGCCACCTCTCCATTCAATGTTGAGCTATCCCTCGTCCCCAACCATGTCGCCTGCCACATCCCTTCTCCAGTAACTGTTGAAAGTTGCTCTTACTTGTCTTAAGCAATTATTATTTTTAATCTTCTTTCCGCATAACATTATTACAAATATGACTTTCTAATCAATAGAATTGTGAAATGTGATGTTTCGCTCAGATTATTATTTTGGGGATTGGAATTATTTAGTTTGTATCTTTTATATTGTCGGGCATGGTTAATGGAATAGCTAAAGGAAAAGTAACTGTTGAAAGTTGCTCTTACTTGTCTTAAGCAATTATTAATTTTAATCTTCTTTCCGTATAAAATTGTTACAAATATGACTTTCTAATCAATAGAATTGTGAAATGTGATGTTTCGCTCAGCCCATTTTCTTTGTTAGCTTTATACAATTAATGTTTTTTGATTTATAAGTATTTACATAATGATTAACCATTTCATTTATCTTGTTGATATCTTTTTGTATTGGATCATGTAAGATCCTTAAGTGAAAGGTTTTGCAATCTCAGGTAGAAACTGCTGAGTCTTACCTGGATAAAATGAAAAATGGTGGAATTCTGATTGACATCAAGGTACGTCTATATGGTACTGTAATGGCTTGCTGTTTTGAATTTACTATTGCTTTGATCAGTAGTATAAAGGATGAGAAACATAATTATGTATGTTTAGTTTCAGTTATGTGCACCACTTTTGTTTTTTGTTGTTTGGTCCTTCCATAGCATTATGTGATTTGTGAGTTTAGTTGCATGATTTTCTTTAATTTGCGACGACTGATATCTGGAAATTTATTATAAGCATGCTTTTGCTAATAATGTGGAGCAATCTTCTATTTAACTTTAAAAGGCAGATAAATAGTAATACATTTTATTTCTTATATAAATTTCAAATTTTAAATATTTTGGACCAGTAATGAGCTTTCCATTTACAGGAGCGCAAAGAAAAAATTTTACATGACTCTACTTCATTGGCTACAAGTGTTGGTGGTCATCTTATTATGCAGGACAATTTACTTGAGGAGGTACCTTTTCTTTTATTTCACAATGATTTGTATTATCTGGTGGAGAATATTAAGTTTTGGTAAATTATGATTTTAGGTTGTAAATCTTGTTGAGGCACCTGTTCCAATACTTGGTGGTTTTGATGAATCCTTCTTAGAGCTTCCCAAAGATATATTAATTACGGTAAGCTATTACAATTGCCAGAAATATTTTAGTCTGACTTGCGATTACCCTAATATGCATCTGCTATATTAATTTCTAAAAAGCCTACGGCATTGAGAATTTTTATTATTTTCTCTAATTTGTATTGTTTTACCCTGTCTACTGAAACGAAGCTTCCAATATTCAGTAATCCAGATTATGATATTCTCATGAGCTAAGAGTGATAAGTTCAACCTTATTGGATCTAGATGTAATAAAGATCATCCAATCTCTAGAGAGAACAGCCTGCTGTCCTGTTCTTTAATTTGCTGTTATCTTGTTCAACAGTAAAAATCTAGATCATCTTTTATTAGAGAATAAGAAAGAAAATATGAGAGAATAGAGAAACTAAGAAATAAGTGGGGCTGGTGGAAAAGAGAATATAGATGAGTTATTCTGTCACATATCTGACTGGACAATTCTAAATTATTAAATCAGGGCAACAACTGAACAAGGGTGTATGATGGCAAAAGTGCCCCTGTACTAAAGTAATAACAGAAGTACACCTTATTTCAGAAGTACAGCTGATAACATAAGAAACTCGGGAATCTCCTATATTTGGATTTTTGACACTTGTATTTACTATGATCTTGCAGCATGACTCTTTGGTTTTGTATCATGTATATTTGATCAGATTCTCTGACATTCAGCATCATCTGATTGCTGGAGCTTTTTCAACTGCATGACTCTTTGGTTATGTGTCATGTATATTTGATCAGATTCTCTGACATTCAGCATCATCTGATTGCTGGAGCTTTTTCAACTTACTGCAGTTGGGAAATTTCATTTTCTGCATTATCACTTCTGCAGCATTCATGCTTTTTCCATGCTTGGTTTTTGGTTTTCTGATACTTGCGGCATTCACGGGTGTTAAAGAAAACGATGATGGGTGGGATGGAAACAAAATTGAAATTGAAAAAATGTTATCCATGATGGCATGACTGACAAGCATATCTCTTACATTTGTGGTTAGTAGCATTAATATTCACTTGTTTCTGATTTTTTTCTCCAGAATTAATTACTTTTGACAGCAGATATTTTTGAGCTTCAAAGAGGTGACCCAGAATATCAGCTTCTTCTTTGTTTCTATGTCCCTTATAAGTTGGAAGTTATTTAATCTTATTTTAGGAAATTCATGAAGAAAAATCTAAGAATTAAGATTTTAGACTCAAATCCACACCAACTGCACTGCTGCTTTATTAGGTACTTGTAGAGTTGATCATGCTGTTAAGTTCAGTAGAAAAGGGAAGGTTGAACTGAAGATGCAAATCTCAAGCGTTATGCTGTCATATTATACCATTGAGACAAAATGGACTTTTCATCAGAATTATGTGATTTCTTTTGTTATATGGTCTGAAGATTTGCAAATAAGTAGGCATGAGAGCACAAGAGGAGCATCATGAAGATGAGGAATACTGAGGATGTAGGGAAATTGTGTACTTTTGAATTGAGAAGTGAGAACACATGTTGGCTGTGTGATAACCATAATGGTTCGGCCTAAATTGAAAGTTAAACACCCTATAACTTATTTTTAACTTGATTCCACATTAGGTTAAGAGCCAAAGGGTGATGCATAGGCTAATCCTATGCAAATAGTGCTACATGTTAGTTTTATATGATTAATGGTATATTGAATTTTTCCTACATATTTAGTTAAACATTTATCAATGGTGAGCTTTGGCACAATGGTAAGGTAGCTCCATATGACCTGGGTGTCACGGGTTCGAAACGTCGAAACAACCTCTCTGCATGCAAGGCAAAGCTGCATACACCTTACCTTCCCCAAACCCCATAGTGGTAAGACCCTTGTGCTCTGGGACGCCCTTTTATATTTAGTTATATGTTCATAGCCCTATACTTGTCTCACAATTTTATCTATGCTGATAAAAGGTCCAAGGGAGGTCTATGTTTGTACTCTATGGCATCGTATCGACTAGTCGTATCGGTAAGGTTACCACCCAAGTCATGATTAGAAGAAAATGATCCAATCTTCTATTGTGTCTGGCAAAAGATTGTTCCATGTGTTATTCTTTTTTAGAAAAAAAAGGGTGACCCACCCATATTATCATTATTTAAGTTCAAAATTTTGAGGATGCGCCGCCCAGGAATCAGGCCCAGAATCTCTAGTTGCTAAGGGGAGGGGTGTGACTACCAGTATTGCTTGGTGATGAACACAGGAGTTAGTTTCAATACATGGCCAAGTGTCTAACTTAGCAAGAGGAGAAAAAAGAGAGATGGGGATATAAAGAGTATATACATACATATTATGAAGTATCGTGAGAGTTGGTCTTAGTGCAACGATAAGGTTGCTCCATTGTAACCTAGGTGTCTTAGGTTTGAAACACAAACAACCTCTCCATATGCAAGGTTAAGGCTACATGCCTCTGACCTGCCCCAGCCTTTGTCGTAGCGGGAGCCTCGTGTATAAGGATAATTTTTTTATATATAAGTATTGTACAAAAGAAAACATTAAAAGATATTATTTGTTAAGTTTTTTCAGTATGCATGTTTCTTATCCAAATTTCCAAGTTAGCTTAAGGATTTTAGGAAAATGAGAATTTGTAAAATTACTTTAGTATGAATATTCTTAGTCAATCTCTTAAAAGAATAAAACCTCCCTTAAACATTATTATAATGGGTCAAAACAATGGCTAGAAACAAGACTCGCAATCTCACGAGTAACGTATCGGTACCATATCAATTCAGTATGGCACGATACACCTCTGTACCGAAATAGCTCTCTGACCCATTTTCTTGATTTTTATCTCAGTTTGTCTCGGTATGGACTGGTACACACTTCGGTACGCCTAGGTATGGACCGGTATGCACTTCGGTACAAGTCGATATGCCTCATACAGAGGTAGGATGGAGCTTGTACCGACTTAAAGGCATATTTCGTACCGGTTTTCTTCCATTATGGTACGGTATGGGGCTGTACGACAGACCTTGGCTAGAAGAGTTAACTCTATCAATTTCTAAAAATTGAATAAATTTAATGGGTACTCAAGTGTTCAATGCATATCCAACTCGAATATGTATCCGACATTACGGATGGTGATGGGTCGGTTAGGCCATTACCCATACCCACCCCACTCGTCTCAGAGCGGAGCAGGGCGGGTTGAGTTAGACAAGGCAGGATGGACGGATCGGATCGGATTAGAGAAAGCTGCAAAAATCAATTTCTTTTGCATACAAATCAAACAAATAAAAAAGAATATAAAATTAAATCTTAGTACTTTATGTAATATTAAACAAAATAAGAAGCGAAGACCTAGAATATAACAAGCCAAATGCTCAACAATAATAGAAACATAACAAACAAAAATATTGTCCTTTAAAAAAGTCCAATGTCTCTTATACTAAGAAAAGCAATCAACTAAAAAAAAATAATAACTAAGCATTATAGCATGTAACCTTTCACATGTTTTATCTTTCTCATGAATGGAGCGACTAGGACAAAGGGTGGGGAGGGGATTTGTAAAGAGTTATATATATCCAGATTGAGCTCGGAGCAGATTTTATTATTCCCCACACCCACCCTGGATCCATTTCTAGTCGAGTAAAACCTGCCCCATTAAAGGTTGGGTCGGGTTTGGTACCTGATGTGGCAAAGTAAATTGTCACCCAATTGACATGGTAGGAGGTTGATGATAGTATTCAGGTAACAGCAGTGACCACTAGGGTAAGCCCCAATTCATAATTGTTCCATGTATTGTCGTTTTTGCTATTTAGCTCGACTATGCATTCAAGAGTGATAGTTTGCTATGTTCTAGGAATACATCTTTGTACAGGCCATTGCTTACAATCACAATTATGTACTTTTTCACCTTTTCTTAGCTGACCTCAAGTACTTAGCCCAAGTTGTGAAAGTAGCAAAATTGTTGTCATGACCATCATTTTTATTTACTGAAGCATGTTTATTAAATGAAAAATGGAAAAAATGAACTTAAATTTTAGGACAACAGCATAACACATAGTTTGTTTTTGGAGGTTCAATTTCTACATTTTTTTGAATTGATACTCATACTTCCTTATATGATCACTTATATCTATCCACTCAATAAAGATAAAGAAAAAATAATGATTTTACTATTGAATCATTGTACTAGGCTTATTATATAATCATTTCTGATTTTTTTTAAATGTTATTCTTGAGTTTCACATACAATCCATTCTAATGTTATGTTCATTCTAGTAGAACTGTATAGTATCTATAATCTATGTGTGTATTGACAGCATTTAACAATTGGGAGGTGCAGATATACAAAACTATTTTCCTTTTCATGATTTATGTGTATATATTTGGGATGCCTTTCATGCTTACAACCAACTTCGATGTCATGTGCATAGTGATTTACTGTTAGGTAATTGGACATTAACTAACAATCATTGTTTCTACTGATGTTGTTATTGGTCAAACTTTCACTGATAAATGGCCCTTTCTTGGATTTGACATGTTGCCTAAACTACAATTTAAAGAATATTGGAGAACAATATATATGACAGATGTGATTCTTTCTGACAATAATTGTTCACTTTATTTACAGGTTATGCAAAAACACCAGAAATATTTTCCCTTAACAAACATATCCACCGGAAGGCTGCTGCCATTCTTTGTCACCGTGAGAATGCTTTGGATTTCTGCACACTTGGAGAACTAAATTATCACTATGCTCTGCCTTTAATTTTTCTTCATTTGGTCATTTTGTGTGCCAATATTTTATTGTTGGTGGTTCGCTTTTAGGTTGCAAATGGCGTAATTAGCGAAGCAGCAGTCCAGAAGGGGAATGAAGCTGTACTGAGGTCAGCTATGGATTCTGTTTATAAATCAGAGAGAAAATAATTAATTCTTTGATGCAAAGTTTGAAACTTTTTGAAAATGTGATATAAAACTGAGCCAGAATAAATTTAGAGTTCAGCTGCAGTCCAGAGTAAATTGCAGCTGCAGCTGACCCCCCACGTTATTGTTATATCTGCAAAGTAGTCTTTAGCAAACTCTCCTTATGCTATGACATTTTTATAAGCCAACTATCAAGCTTATAAATCTATTATAAGAAATTTGTTGTTTGCTGTTGCTTGTCAGGGCCCGATATGAAGATGCAAAATTTTTCTATAAAATGGACACCCAAAAGAAATTTTCTGAATTTAGAGTCCATCTTAACGGGATTCTCTTTCATGTAAGTTATGGCATATCCTGGAACTTTTTTTTTCTCCTTTTGGTAAGGGGCAGAACTATTAATTGAACTAATAATTATGTTTGATTTTGTCTTTTGATTTGCTCATCATGATATATAATCAGGAAAAGCTTGGAACAATGCTGGATAAGATGTCTCGTGTCCAACAGATTGTTGGTAAATTATCCCTTGCTCTTGGCATTGATGAAAGTAATCTCCCAGTCATTGAAGATGCTGCAGCTTTGGCCATGTCAGATCTTGCTACATCTATTGTCACAGAGTTTACTTCCCTATCTGGAATAATGGCACGCCACTATGCTTTAAGGGATGGTTATTCAGAGCAGGTATGCGAACAACTTTCAAATGTGTATAAAAAAAAAAATTGCTTGCTTATGATTAAAATGCTATACATAAGGTATGAACTTTGGAGGCAGACTATTCTGCTGTAATAGAAAAGGGTTAGACTACTCTGTTGTACAGAAAAAGAGTTGAGGCTCATGAACAGATGCTGACTAAGAATGGGCTGCTCCTCAAGTTGGCTGTATAAGGTCGATGTGGTGCTACATGAATAAGTATGCCTATGGACAAGGGGACAAATGGAAGTAGCTCTTGTGGTTTTATTCATAGACAACCAGACACTGCAAAGGACAATTAAACCCACTCCTGATGTGAACTGGTTGTTTATCTATGATCAATAACAGGCATTTCAACTGCAAAGCAATACTATTGCATAACTAACTCTTAGCTACATACAAGTATAAAAACGCCCTGTCAGGATGATGTAGATGAATGAGTATGTATGGCACCCTGCAACAGCACAAAATAATGGAAACAATCAATATTTTGGTCGTTGGAGATCAAACAGATTTTTGGTCCCAATCAAGTTATGAAGCATAGGCTTGGACTTAAAATCTAGTCAGTGACAAGCTCTACCTCTAGATTATCCTTTGAAGTCTTATTCAAATAACATGAGACTTTATCCAACTACGAAACCAAAACCAAAATGATTTCAGTTTTGGCCGGGACTTGATCTGAAACTGTCATCATTTTTTGTGATAGAGGATTAAACCATATATAAGTTGCTTATTCTAATTATCTGCATTTCTTTGTTTCTTCAAATGTTTTCTCAAAAACTTTGCGAGTTCCGAGAACATGTCGAAGCACTGTTGATATTGGATATCTAAATCCAGTGAAGTAGATGGGTTTTGGGTATCCTAGAGCTCAAACTTCCACACATGTTTATGGTGTCACATTACATTGCAGTAATGCAAACATTGCAATAATGCAATGCAATTTAGACATAAGCTCTTTAACATTTTATTCTCAAAGCAAAAGATATTGCAAGTCTATCAAACAATGCATCTAAAGTTCATAAACAACATCAAATCTAGTGAAGTTCTTAGGTTTGCCCTAGAGCTTCCTACATGTTCATGCCTTCATGGTGTCATGTTACATTGCAATGATATACTGCACTTTAAACAACTTTTTAACATTTTATTTGGGAAAAAAATCGTCGCAAGACTATTCAAAGATTCAAAACAATACATTTAAAATTCATAATCAATATAATTTATTTTTTGAAATGATGTCTAATTCATATTGTTGACTGATCTCATTTTCTTCATATTTTACTTAATTTTGATTTTCATTTCGCAAATCTCTTTAAAGTATTTAATTGAAACTGCCATAACTAGATGGAAACCAATAAAATTGTTGAAAAAATGCCGAAATTCAAACTCTTTTGGTCCTGCTGAAGCTGAAACTGACTATGGACCTGTCTTTAAACTAGCAAATTCCTTTAGGGAATTATTCTTGATTATCATCAAACTGTTAGTTATTGTGAAACTGGATGAGAACTGAACGCTAACTTTTAGTATCCAATCTTAATACAGACAGCTTTGACCACTGCAGTGACATCATTTTGTTTAAGTATTAATTGATCAATTATCACTTGTAAATGTCTGTAAACAATCTGTTTTGAGTTATGTGACCATCATTTCTATGTTTGTTTTCTTCCTTTCTCAAGTATGAGTTCTACCTCCATTAAATGCAGCAGGTTATTATCAGCAGTCACTTGGGCCTGACTTACTTTTGTTGTTGAAGATTGCAGATGCCCTATTTGAGATCACACTCCCAAGGTTTTCTGGAGATGTTCTTCCAAAATCTGATGCTGGAATAGTTTTGGCCATAGCTGATCGGTATTGTATTTTCAAGCATAATAATTTTGATCTTCCATTATACAGATTTCTAGGCAAGGTTCGCCGTACCGGTACCGAACCCCGTACCGGTGCCGCACTAGCATAAGCGTACCGAATGTCGGTACGGTACGGTACGCGGTACGTCAGGCGTACCGACACTGGCGTACCGATACCGGTATCCATCGGTACGGGTACGGTACGCCCGGTACCGACCTGTACCGATCGGTACAGCATACCATGTTTCTAGGTATCCCAAATTAGGTTTTGGCAGCATTCTCTTTTCCATCCTTTTTTGTTTGTTCTGTTAGCCTCATCAGAACTCTGACCTGATGCTGAAATCTCAATTGTATGCTAATTTTGCAACTTGTTCTTGTATGGCAGTAGTCAGGTTACTAATATACTAGATTCTATATGCTGTTATTTCTTTTTATAACCCAGAAAAAGCTTTATCAATCCCTTATAGGTTACCTCTATGGAAAGATATGGTCTTTCAAACTTGCAATTTGAAAGCAAATATTCTACATGATCCACTTCTTCAAAGAAACACAAATGCATATTCAATTAAAGCTCAAAAGACTTCTCCAAAGTGATGAATTCCATCTAATTTTTTTTTCTACAAATATGATCATGGAATGGGTATATGTTTTAAACTTCTCTTTTGTTCAAGCTTAGACTGAGTTTGAATCAACTTTGATTCAAGGTTGATTTGAACATGGCCTGATTTAAGGGATATCAAGCTGATTACAATAAACCTATCTTTGTCCACGGTCTATATTAAACTTGATTAAGTTCGTTCAAAAGGAAAGCAGGCCAAGTTTAGTCCTATTTTTCAAGCTTAAAATCAATTTCTAGTCAAGCTCTTTCAAGCTTAGTTTATTAGGTACAAATATGGAAATTGTCTAATGCAGAAGGCTTATGCATAAGCAACTAGAAGCTACTCGCATACCATGACAACAAAGAAAAAGACTATGGGTGCATATGGTTTGCTAGACGTAGAGGTGCAGCCGAACCAAACGAATGAAACAACAGCAGCAATATACTTTCTGATTGATAGATTGGTTTAAAAGGCTGTTAGGGCTGAGAAGCTAAACTTACGGAAGGACAACATTCGAAGGATGCAAGTATGAAATAAAAAAGCATAATCTAAAGTGGAGGTGGAATTGATCAAGAACACAATGGAAATTAGAATCCACAGAAATCATGGATCATATGCAAGATGATGAATTGAAAATTCCTGGGAGTTTCATTCAACATTTCCTCAAAAAATGGCCTTTATCATTCAGAAGTCATTGTTGATCCATCCTCAAAGGTATAGGGCCCCAGTCAAGTCAGACTTATCCTTGATTGTCATTAATATATAGGTCTATGATCAGACAGCGGCTGATAGATTCATTCTCAGTTTAAATAAGTCCTTCCCGGTCCTTGTCCTATTGTCGTTCAGACCAGGTAAAATCTTTCATTTTTCATTAAAATAAGATTTAGACTGAGCAATTCTCTGAATGTAGACATGAGACGTTAGTTACACCCTCGAAAATTAAGCTCACTTGGTCCACTTTTAGGTCACACTTCCACTCCTCCACCGCCATGCTTTATGCCACTTTGAACAATAAACAATATGAAACTTATCTTTTCTCCTATTGATCTCATTTTCACTCTTATTTCTGTTTTTGTGCCTTGCTTTAAAGGGATAAGAGGGGAACCAACATGGCAGGTTCCTAGCCTAGACAGTAGTCAGTGAAAAAGAAAGGTGCAAATGTGCAGAAAGGTACAAATGTGCTCTGTTAACAGCCACAAGAAATTGTGTCAAATGTTCTTGAGCAATTTTCTGGAGATCATTCAGACTCACAATGTGTTGATATAAATCTTCATGTTACTTTAGGAATCTGGCAACTTGATTGCTGGATTGTGACGTCAATTTAGCAGTATACATCGATTAGTTGATGGCAATTTGGATTATCAATTTTTTGATGGGCATATTTCCTCAAGTTATCACTGAAGTCTTATGAAAGTCTTGAGTTGCAATGGCTCATTTATGGTACCATGTAACTTGACTAGCTAAAAACTGGCAGAATTGACTTGGTGTACAATCAAATAGTTAATTATGAGAACACACTTAGTGAGCATTTCTTCACTGTAAGAAGACATGCATATATACAATCATTATCCAAATTGTATAGAGAATAATTTAACTTGTACAGAGAATAGTTAATACGTTAATAGACAACTTAATAAACATGAAAATAAGCACATTTTTTTTTATTTTTGTGGGGACAATGTTATAGTAGACGTAAAGACAGGCCAATTTCTAAAAATCTGTGACAGTCTCATTTTGTTTTTCTAGTTTCTGTGGTGCTTTTGACTTAATTTTTCCTATTTACTTTTTGTTATGGCTTTCTAATAGTTCATTATCAAAGCGCCCTCAAAATGCAGCTGGAACTATTTTTACTTGGATTTGGTCTTCTAGATTTTGTCCTTTATATGTTCCTGTTATCCATGCTCAAGCTTAATATCTGAGATTCTGATCTTTCATGTCAAACTGTACCATTGTTTATCTGTTAGTGTTCCTAGTGTTTTTTATAATCTTATAGTGATAATTTTGTGCATCAAACAGGCTGGATAGTCTTGTCGGTTTATTTGGTGCAGGCTGTCAACCAAGTTCCACAAATGATCCTTTTGGTCTGAGAAGAATCTCCTATGGCCTTGTAAGTGAAAAAGGGGGTGGGGTGGAAAACTAAATAGCTTTTTCTTGTTGTTCTCATCAAATTGATTTGATTATCTCTTAATTTCAGGTCCAGATACTAGTGGAAAATAAAAAGAACTTGGACCTAAGAAATGCTTTGAGTCTAGTGGCAGATGTGCAACCTATAAAGATTGATACCAATATTACAAATGATGTGAGTGGATGTAGTCGTAATTTTGGTTTTATTAAAATTAATTTTGTTGCATCTTTGTAATTGAAACTTTTTCATCAGGCACTACAATTTGTCACACGGAGATTAGAACAACTTTTGGTAAGTATCGCAATAAAGATTATTTTTCCATCTAAGATGCTTGCTTTTGCTTTTGGTCCTTTTGCTAGCCATGAGCCTTCTTTTTGTCTATTTGATGTTTATGCTTATCGGAACTAATAGTTTTTATTTTTCCCCATTTTGTTATGAATTATTGTTTCATCCTTTTCTTTAAGAAGATTGTGTTTATTTCATGGATTTAAGTGATGGCTGGCATGGTGCATCGTGCTGTGCCATTGCCTCACTGACACATGCACTGGTATAGCACCATCTGCATGTTGTTTTGCCAGCGCATGCAAGCACTAGGATGGCTTAGCATGCCAAAGGACTTATCATGCCAATGACAAGCCAGCACATGATTGACATGCAATACACATCAATCCTTGATTATTTTGTTTTATAGTAAGTTTAGCATGATTAGTGGCACTAGAATTTGTCCATCACATTGTATTATATGTCCATGCTTTGTTTGATTGATGTAAGAAAACCCTGAAAGCAGCATCTCCTATACCTCTTTTTCTTTTTCTTGGATGTTACTTTTATAGAGTATATTGGCAGTTTTTTGTCCCCTAAGGATTTTGGGATCTGGATCTGTATTTGGAGACAATCACTATAAGAACTAAGGCCCCATTTGGGGGAGCTTGTGGAAGGCCAAAAAGCACTTTCTGGCCTTCCAAAAGCATTTTTGGGTGAAAAAGGGTGTTTGGTAAAAATTTCAAAAAGCTGTTTTAGCTTTTCCAGAAAGCTGTTTTTAGCTTTCTGGGAGAAGTTTCATTTTAGAGCTTTCCGAAAAAGCTGTTTTGAGCTTTGTCGGAAGGCTGTTTTTTTTTTACCAAAATACCCATAATAAAATATAACAATTACATACTTTGTCCCTTTATCAACCTGAAAATCTGCTGGAGCCCTAACAAAGAACCCTAGCCGTGGATCAAACTCCCTTCCGTGCAAGAAAATGTATTCTTGTTTCCTATTATTGTATTATACTATAAATATAATATTATATTACATTATATCATAATACATTAGTATGTTATGTTAAATAATTTAATATTCTATTATATTATGAAAACTTAATGTACGCTAATAACTATAATATTTATATCTTTATTATTGTATTATACTATAAATATAATATTATATTACAATATATCATAATACATTGATATATTATGTTAAATAATTTAATATTATATTAAATTATTATGCTATAGTATACAATGTTATATTACTATATTATAATAATATTATATTACATTACAGTAATATTATACTATATCATATATTTATGTACTAATATATGTTATATTTTATTATGCTCTTTATGGTAATTTTATCATACAAAAGTACTTCTCAGTTTATTTACCAAACACATGATAAAGTGGCATAGCACTTTAGAAATATAGTTACCAAACAGTAAATAGCTTTTTATAAAAGCTCTACTTTCAAAAGCTCTACTGCCAATAACTCTCCCAAACAGGGCCTAAGAAATGTTATGTCCAAACCAAATACGAATACAATGCAAAATTTGGAGTCAATGTGATCTGGATTTGGTTTAAAAATGGTTTACTTTTTATTTGTCTTATATACTGAAAATGGTTTACTTTTTATTTCTGTCTTATATACTGAAAATTTGTAGTATTATAAATGATAATTATAAGTTTTATCGCATTATCATTTATCACAATTTAATTCCACCAAGGTTAGATCTAAAACCATTGAGGTCGTAAGCCAATTTTGAGGATCTATATCAGAACCAATAGTTTGTTTCTATAGCTGAGATTTCTGTTTGTGGAAGAAACATATGTTTACTATTTCATATAGTTGAGATTTTAACCACAATATTGAAGGAGAAAAGAAAGAATAACAACAAAATCCATTGTGAGGCACTATAACTTGGATATTCTACAACTTGATGATTTGCATATTATTAGGAAGTTCCCAAGGCAATTAGTGGCTGTTTTTCCTACTGTTTGAGTTTGTTGTTCCGTTCTTCTTCCTTCCTGAGTTCAGGGTTTAACTTTGTTTACTGAATTTGATCTGACTCTCATATTATGAATTCAAATATCCCCTGCAACATTCTGATCTCTACTGTGTGGATGTTATGCTCATGTTGTGTCAAGCCAATTGAAGAAAAAAGGTATTCTGTTGTAGAGGATACAGGTGCTGCCATACTACAGAAGATTATATATCATATCTTAAAAACAACAATCCAGTTAATTGTGCATATCTCATTTATAGTATTTCCATTGGACCTATGTCATAATATTTTGCATTGGTTCCAATTGATGTGTGCTTGATTAACAAGCTAGATGTGAAGTGATATTGCTGCTTCCAGACTTACAGTAACTTGTTTTCTTGTTGCATTAGATCAGTGTAGTTGTCCTCTTGAATGTTGACTTGATTTTCCTTGAGATATTTTTCTTTCCTATGATTTATGATCAAAGTCATATGTTATGTACTGTTTGTTCGGAATAGGTTAATGAAACGGCCTATATTTTATGTGCTGCTAATTTTTTAATTTTTAATGAGTGACTTCTCTTTTAAAGTTTCACTAAGATCACTGTTCATTTAACCAATGAAGAACAAAGCATGCATTTCATTATCCGAAGCCAGGTTATAGAGTAATTAATAATCATCATTCTTCATGCTTAGTCATTGTTAGCAGATGAGTTGTTGTTAACTAATCTTTTTGAATTTAGTTATCAAAAATTTTAATTTACTACACATTTTGAAGCAACTTTCACATTAACCTAATAAGTAGCACCCTTATTGGAGATGAATAACAACCACGTTATCCTATTTAAAATGCTATTGAACTCATTTTTCAGGAACAATCCAGGTGAGTATATATATACTATTATAATGACAGGAGGTTTGTAGCTGGACTTAGAGTGTGATTAGACTCCTTCCTGTAGTTGCAGTCTACAAGAAGCCTGCACATTAATTATAGTAGAGAAAAAAAGAAAAAAAACTCTGTAGATGGAGCCGATGTGGGAAAAATGTGGAGACATGGTGCCCCTGCCTCTTAAATATGCTATATAAAAGGAAAAATATTTTCCCATGTATTGCTCATCTGCTGTTAGTCCAATTTTCTGTCCTAGAAATTTTGAATTTTTTAAACCTCTTAACAGACTTAATCTTGAACAAAATTGAGCTCTTAAAATAAAATAATCTCTATGCATGTTGGAACTCCATGACCCATTGAAACCACACTCAAAGGAAAACTCCAGCAAAGTCCCTATCTCTTTCTTTCTCTCTCTTTTAAGTATGGCAGTTTTTCCTTCTCGCAGCAAAATCTCCAACAAATCCCGTCTTCTCTTAAACTCTCTCTCTCTCTCTCTCTCTCTCTGCATCTCCTCCCTCCCTGCCTTTTTTTTTTTGATAAGCATGTTCATAGCATGTGCAAAATGCTAGTGTGCATGTATATATACATGCTGATTTTGTTTTGGAATTATTTTTGGTGATTATGTTTTATCTCAGGTGGATAAGGGCATAAGTGCTGAAATAGTCCGTTCGATACTTTCAGAACGTGCAAATTGGCCTTGTCTGGCAGCACAATCGGCAGTGGAAGTAAGTGACTTTTGGTCATTTTGATATTTTAAGTTTCTTTTGTATCAATTTGTGGGGTTACTCATGCATATTCAAGAAGCAAGTATTCATTTTAATTGTAGCTGGATCATCAAATGTATCAATATCTACATTTTTTATTCTCAAGTTAGTTATGACACGTTTTAAGCTTAATTTCAACTTCCTAGGACTGTTTTTTAAACTGCAGTTTTCCATCTACTCCTTTAAAGGATCATTTAAAGGACCCTCCTTCATCATTAGTCTAGATTTTGTTTTTTCAAATTTTCATCATTTACATATAAGGTTATCCAAGACCTGCTCTACTCTTTTTTTTCCTTCAAACCCTTCTAGCTAAGCTATGCTCTTTTGCTATTGTTATTTGTGATGGATTCGTGAAAATATATTTCTCCAGTTTAGTAGGACCAAAGTTCACCGAGCCGGTACCATGACTCGTACCGATCGGCTACTAGTACGGCACGATATGGGTCTGTACTATGTCATGACGGAGTGTACCAAAACAATGAGAGGGAAAAGGAGAGGGAGGGAGATAAAGAGGGGGGAGGGAGAGGGAGAGATGAGGGCTTCAATAAGGATGAGGGTTTCGACATGGATGACTGACAAGGGCTTTGACAACGACATGGAGAGGGAGAGAGGGAGAAGGCGAGGAAGGGAAGACAAGAGAGGGAGGGAGGGATTATAACCCTATCCCTAGTGGAGCGAGAGAGAGAGAGAGAGAACAGAGAGGGAGACTTACTGGCGATGGCCGGTGTCGAAGAGGGGGATATTAAGCAGCATCTGGCATTGTTGATACTATTGAAGGCAGCATCCAAGAAGTAATGAGAGATAGAGAGCCTCAAAGGCTCTCGAACCATCAAGTGGGTGAGGTGGGAGGGATTTTATATATGAACCTACTTGAGCGGCTGAACCATCCCAAGCTAGCATTGGTACAATCCGATATGGGTCGAATCGTCTAGTTTAGGTCGGTTTGGTGATCACTGAGTAGAACCATAAAAAATATCATTGTCTATTGATTTATGTTACATTTTCAAAATAACTGCTACAACAGACTCACTTAATCTCAATTTTCGAAATTTTCTTTCCAAACTAAAAGATTTCATGCATCAAGGTACGTCGTACCGGCCGGAACCGGGTGGTACGGGGCATACCATACCGTACCGGTTTGGTGTTAGTATCCGGTTCAGGTGGCGCATCGACACTCAGTACGCCAAAAACTTCATACCATACCAACCGACACTGTGCTACTTCGACACTGGTTTGGGGTCTGGTACCGAACGGCAAACCTTTCATGCATTCTTTCACAAGGTATAATCCTCCTTGAAGTTCTCTTTAGATCTTCCCACATGGATGGAATAGATACAGGTTCAAGAGCTGGGAAGCGATGGTACCAAAAGTATGCAGTAAGCAAAAATACATATAAAGTCTTTTTGATTGCTCAAGATAATAGTAATACTCGTAGCGTACTGGCATTCTGAGGTGTAGTGTTCTGCTTACTTCAACCTAAAGATTCAATACTTAGCATACAAGTTTGGAGTGCTCACTACTGGTTGCTTTAGTCCAAATTTTAATATTTAAACTTTCAACTATTATGGGTGCCAAATAAGCTTGATAAAAAGTTCTTCTGACATTTAAATAGTGATATAGTCATCAAAATGGTTAAAATGGACTGCTTAATATGTAAGCGTATTGGAAAATTATATATTTTGTTAGAAATAAGCCTTGTATGAAATTGTGACTATAAATTTAATATTATTAAAAGAATAGTTTCATGATTCAGAAGCTGTATACGCATGCATGTGGGGTAACAGTATTATGAAAATTAGAAGTAAAAGGAGAACAAAAAAATATGAGCCTGTATGGGGACAAAAAGTAAGATGACAGTGATGATTAGAAGTCGTAAAGAATATAGTTATTGATGAACCACCAAGACAAAAGATTACATATTAAAACATAAACAAAAACACTGAAGAAATTGAAAATTAGAGGAAGGAGGTAAAGAGTATGTATGATTTAGCCAAATACTTGATTTGAGAAAAGGGATTAGGGGACTTTCTTATAGATATAAGGCTGCTGGAAAAGGTTACTGGAAAGGATGTTTCCTCTCTTTTATGCATATTTATGTGTTTACATGCAAAAGATCAAGCTTGTGCAATGCATGTAATGTAAATGAACCAAAAAATTGCAATGCAGTCATTACATCGTTAGTTTTTCTCTTTTTCTATTTTTTGGGTATTCTGAGTACTGGATTTATAAAACATAAACAGCTGAATGTAGTAAGCTTTCATCAATTTTCCTGTCTCAGAATTTAAATGTTTGACTGGTATAAACATCTCCTATATGTAACAGCAGATATCTAAATGACTTTGCTGACTAAACATTCACTTAATGTTTTAAAAGGCACTTCTTAAGTGATTAGGCACCACATGTCAATCAAGCTACCGTTGTTACAGTGGTCTAGTAGTATATAGCTCAAATCATCAATATGAATGCTTCCTAAATGTTATCAATTTAAGGTTTTATTTTGAAGTAATGAATATTAGCGATGGTTCGCCGTACCGGCCCGAATCGGATTGTTCGGGGTGTACCGTACCATACCGGTTCGGTACCATACCCTACCGGGTTTGATTGGGGTGGCATATCAACATTCGATACGCCGAAAAATTTTTGTACCTTACTGTACTGATACAGTGCTAGTGTGGCACAAGTATGGGGACCAGTACCGAGACGGCGGACCTTGATATCAGCTCACTATCATATATTCTCGATGCAGATGGAAGCCTTGTCTAGAGGTGATATTTTTCCAAAAGTAATTGAAGCATATTCACGGCCAACAAGAATTATTCGTGGGAAGGACATCAATGCTGATTTGGAGGTAATCATGTATCATGTAATTTTTACAGCATATTCTAGATTTATTTGGGTCCTTCAATTACATTAATCTACAAACCTATTTGCTTGTTAATAAATATCTTGATTCCAAAGCAGAAATTGATGAGATATAGATGAACAATGCTTTTCAAGCTTAACACCTGCCTCAGTTTCACCTGCGGGCCGAACCATGCATGCGAAGAAATAAATGAGTCAAGGCAAAGGTCGCGTTATGGATCAACCATAAAGAGTTGGCACCGATATTACAATGTTAATCACCTCTATAGCATGACCTATCATCATGTTATGAATAGTAGGATACAATACAGCAAAGACGAAATAAAGAAGTTTCCTTTCATGAAGTGATCTTATCTCTTAATTAAGCCATGTTCGTATGAATTATTAAGCAAATTACATGCTTAACAGTCACGTAGGTCATCATGATGGATTCCCCACTTTCTTACTCAGCCTTTATGTCAAGATGCAATAATGTGTTGAAAATAAATGGATTTTTTTTGTTATAAACTATAGAGAAATTGTCATATGAAGCTGTCCAATATATCGCTCATGATCAGAAATCCTTCTAAAAGGAGCAGTTAATGCAAGAACACTACTGATGCTTAGTGAAATAATATTAGAGTACTTCTTAATGTTTTGACAAAAAGAAATTATTAATGATAATGCTTTAGAATGGCCTTCAATCTTCTTGTCATGAAATTATGAAAATGCAACTGGTTTCTGGGAGAAAACAGAAGGCATGTTTAAAATGCAGTATCTGCAGAGTGAACAGGTAAGCTAGACTAATTGATTTACCATCGCTTTCAAGAACTAAAGAAAGTTTTAAGAGAATAATTGTTTCTTTAAACATAAGATGATCAATCCATATTCATGTGATGCAAGTTCATGTATGCAAGCTTCATGTATTCAAGTTTCAAACTATCCTTATCTAAAATCATTTTTTTTTTACTTTGTTATATTTCAAGTTCTTGCTTGCTTACTACGTATAATTTGTTATTTACTAATCTTTATAGCCTTCTTGTTTCTTGCAATAAAACTGCATAAGTAAGACTTCATTCTTTTACTATCTTGTGGCTTGGAGTTTGTAGTATTGTGCTGCTGATAAGATAAAATAAGAAAAAAATAATTTTATGCATTTTTGTGGCAATGTTGGTTTGGATACCAATGGGGGTGTATGAGAATCCTGATCAGTGAAGAAAATCATTTTTTAATCTAGTTAACAAGCTGCAGAGTTCTTTAAAAAAAAAGAAAAGAAGAAAATAATCTAAGTCCACTCCAGTAACCTCAAGTGAAATTGTTGAATAGGTAAGTGAGGCTGCATTTGAGAAAAACGAAGAACGAGCATTATGGAGTGCTTACTTGGCAGTAGCAGCTAAAATCCATCCTGGTACCTGCAATTCCCTTTGTAATTTGAATTATCTTGAAACCATTTTGATATTATTTCACATCACAATCTTGATTCCTATGCTGTGCTTCCTAGTGCTATGCTCATATGGCTTTTGTATCTATGTATGTCTTTCAGGTGTTGATATTGACAGTTTTGTAATGGCATCTTTACTGTTGCTACAACCACTTGAAGATTTCTTTGACAATGTTTATGTAATGGTGGTAAGCTTCCTTCTTATTGCCTTCCGAATATCCTGGTCTATTGGTAACATAATCTAGATTCAAATTTAATGGTAAAAGAAACATGCTGAGAATTCTCACATACTAGTTCACTTAAGTAGCAAAATAATTATTATATTATTATACGGACCCTTACCGGCATGTTTAGTCCTATATCAGATGTGTGTTAGCGATACCTTGGGTACCTAAGCAGGGTCAAGGACCCTAATTAATAGGCTTCTGGCTAGCCTTTTGGATGAGGTCCTATGTCGTCACAGATAGTATCAGAGCCAACCCAGCTGACACCCTATATGTCTAGGGGATATATAGCATGGGTCCTTTTGGGATTGACTATGAACTGGTTGTGGTGTTTGTTACTTGCACGAGGGCGTGTTTAGTCCCACATCGAGTGTATGTTAGAGATGTCTTGGATACTTATGCAAGCTAAGGACCCCCAATTAATAGACCTTTTGAGTACCAGGTTATTACAATTATACTTAAAAATTAAAATTAATAACTTATTGCACCATAATATTACAAGTTGATAACCCGTAAAGTATCACATGTATCAATGACCATCAACTTGATGCTTTTTGAGCATCATGAGTATCTTAAGTTTACAGCATCAGCTTTCAGATATTCTTTTTTTTTTTATATAATCATTTTGTCCCTTATTTGTTTGTATTGCATGGGTACCCTTGCGTGCACAACTCATATGATTGATTGGGATTCACATACTAAATGTATGTGATTTTCATGTGGATGAGAAGATGTGGAAGTTGTATGGTGTAAAGTTTGACAAGGAATTGAGTTTTTTCTTTTTCTTTCTATTTTTTTTTTAATTGCTATTGTTTTAAATGCCTCACATATGCAAAATGGGTTGTACATCAATATTAGTGCTTTAGAAAGCACCCCTCTAGGCATCTAGGCACCCGGCTAAGTGCATAATATTCCCAAAATACCAAAGGATGATGGTTTAAATCCCGCTAAGATGGGATACTCATTAGTTGCTATATACTTCCCCGAGAAGGAAGATTTTTGATGTAATTGGGAGTTTATGGACTTAAGTAATAGATTCTTTTTTCAGTTTTTAGATTTTTATTTGTCCATTTTATCCTTTTTCTATTTTATATTTCTCGGTCATCGTTCTAGGAATTTTTGGAGTTCTTTTTCACTCAAATTGTGGTCTGATTAGTCGATGCTTTGTTGGGATTCAATTGGCTGGTAATCAGTTGGCTAGTTAGTTAGAGTCTAGATTTAGCCAATTGTTTAGAACTATCTAATTTCCTTTTAAAAGACTCCTAGTTAGAGTAGGAAAAGGTCAGTGAGTGTATTCAAGAGGCCTTCAGCGAACTGTTTTGGGGTGGTTGAGGGAGATTGTGTTCAAAAATTAACGTTGAATGAAATGGCTGCAGGCCTCCTCCTTTCTTCTCTTTTCTTCCTACCTTCCCGCCTCCTCTCTTATTCTCTCTTAATTCCCTCTTTTTTCTATTTACTTGTCCTCTAATTTGTATTGAATTCTGCTGTTCAATAGCAGATTTCTTATTGATTTTCTTATCAAGTAAATTTATTCCCCATCTTGCAGAAGTCTCAACTGTACAGGATCCGTATAAACCAAGGTTTGCCCTCTCGGTATCAAGTCGCGTATGGTACCATCCTATTATAGTGTCGGTACATGGTTCGGTACGATACAGCTCAGCATACCAAGTGTCAGTACGATACTGGTACCAACCCGTATGGGAAACCTGGATATAAATCAATTATCAAATTGTTCTTTCTATTTTCTAGGTTATCTTGCATGTGTTCTAATAAATCCTTTGTCCATAAGAAATCAAATACTAGAGAATTCATTTCTTATAAACATTGTTACTAAAAAATTCGATACCTGAGTCCCAGTTATGTTTCTTATTAGATCATTGTCTAAAGCTAAATTTTGTACGATATTGGGGCATCCTATTAATAAGCTTATCTGGACTGATTTATCATATTGCAATATTATTGATCAATTTAGTCGGATTTCTAGAAATCTTTCTCATTATCATAGTAGATCCTCAGAAAAACAAAGTTTATATTGAATAATGTATATACTTCGACTTTTGTATGCTAGAAATTTGGCTCATAAATATAAATGTATGATATGTGCTTTTTTGCAAAGATTAGGCTAGAGATTACTAGAAGAATTAAGTTTAGCCAAATCGGACCGAGCTGCCTGGTTCGGCCCATATCGAGCCAACCCGATTAGGGACTGGTTGGTTTGCCTAATAAAATTAGGTTCGGCCTTGAACCGGTCGAAATCGGTCGCGAACCGGCCGGAACCATTCAGAAATGGCCAGTTCCATTCGAACTCGGTGCAAACCGGACAGTTTGCACCGAGTTGGCCCGGTTCCAAACCTGGCCCCCTCCCCCTTTTCTTCTTTTGTTAAAAGAAGAGATTGGGAAGGCCTCGGCTATCCCAACACTACTTTTCTGTAAAACTTACACTCTAACGGTTCTCCCTTTCTCTCAATTTGTAAAATCACACCGATTCAACGCAATTGAAAGAAGATCCAAGTTTAAATAAGGTGTTTCCTCTTTTCTATCTCATTTTCTCTATTTTTTAGCTCTAAAAAATAGCTCGAAATTTTCAAAATAAAGATCATACCAAAATTTTTGATTTGGGCTTGATGATTTTATGATATATTGTAGATCTATGGATGATCTACACGATGACATAAAAATTTTTAATTTTTAAATTATAAATAATTTTTAAAAATTAAAAATATATTTTTGGATTAAAAAATAAAAAAATATAAAATATAAAATTTATAAATAAACTGTAAAATCAGAACTGTATTTAGGGGCATGCAAGCTACTCTCCAGCAAAATTTGGTGTTCATTTATTCACGTTTTGATGCGATTATGCGCACCGTGACCTAGGCCTAAATTCCAAAAAAATTGATAAATAAGTAGCCTTTGATATATGCCCACGGGCCTAGAAAAATATATGTAGCATCTACTATTTGGTTCTACATAGATTTGAGCTGAAATTAATTTTTTAAAATATTTATATTTAAAAATTATTTTTAATTTAAAAAAATTAAAATAGATAATTAAACTAGGATCATAGAAACATAAAAAAATATAAAAATACATCAAATTAGACTTAAAATCATTGAAAAAGTCGAAAAAGATTGATTACCAATTAATTAAACTTGAAAAACTCAGAAAAAAGTTGGTACCGTACCGACCCATCCACCAACCGGTACGGGTCCCAGTACCGGTTCAACGGACCTTGAGAAGAATTCTTTATGGAAGAAGAGCAAGATGTTTCTTTGATCTTGCTCAGAATAACCACCTTTTCTTTACATGGATCACATAGAGAACGTATTTGGTATTTAGATATTATCTGTATTAATGACTTCGTGAATCATTCATAATTGGTGATGTGAGCATGGCTAAGTGATTGTACTCATTTTGGACCCAATGCCTAGGTAGTTTGGGCAATAGTAGGTCAAGAATGGTGATGTGGGCAAGGGTTTCCGAGGAATACAAGTAACCTCCATTTTTATATCAGATTTGGTGAACATCTGGACTAACTAGTAAATTACAACTCTACTATACTGCAATTGGTGCATTGGTCTTTGCATCGTTAATGCTTTTTCCGGTTGGTTCCATTGTTACAAAGCTGCCCCAAAATTGGCTTGGTTTCCATGATGTAAAATCTATGTTAAATCACTACTTGGCAGGGTAACTGAGACTTGGGTCTATCTTTGTAGCCCACTCCAAGTGGAGCTGCATCAATTTTAGACATCAGGAAAGTAAAACAGGAAAATAGCAGAAGCCTCTTTTCTCTGTTTTCAAGTCCAACCGTCCCTTCTTCCCCAAAACAGGATCCTCTTCTCCGTTGTCCCAGTTCAGCCATTCCTTCTTTCCTTGCTTTTTCCCTGTTTCCAATCTCCAGCACACAGCAGTCCAGCCTTTCCTTCTTGTTATTCTTCATTTCCCTGTTTGCAGTCCGAATGCTTCTTCCAGTCGAATTGTTGTTATTATTTGTTAATTTTAAGTCTACATATCAATATTATTATTGCAGGCATTGTGGCATTATCTTACCAATATGTTTTGTTCTTACAAAATTTGGTGATTTTTGAACTTGTCTTCTTGTGAAATATAGGTTTGACGATGAATCTATACTGAAAAAGGATACAATACACACACACACACACAATTAGATCAGCTCTTCATAGTTCATATATGTAGTTCATGTACATACATGTAAGCTTACGGTGCGTATTTGAAATATTTGAGACTTTCCTTCCTAGGCAGCTGCCTTATCAGCTCCATCGACTAGCCTCACTAATTCTTTTCACTACCTTGATCAATAGGAAAATTTTAGATTCATGGATCAGTCCTAGCTAATACATCATTGTTTATTGTTCTTTGCATGCCTGGTTGCAGGTTTTGACAACCTTATTTCACTTTTTCATTTTTTGTTTTTCCCCCTTTTCGCTTGGAAGTGAAATCTCATGCACTTCTGTCCCTCAACAGGAGGACCAAAAGATCAGGAACAATAGGCTTGCGCTTCTTAAGAAAATTGCAGATCTGCCCAAAGGGATTGCAGACCTCTCAATTTTACCAGGGTTTTAGAAGCCCGGGCATCTTTCATGTTATGGGTGCAAGGCACATCAAACGAGAGATTTCCAATCACAATATTTTATTGCTGCATAATAGAAGCTTCCATTGGAGGAGGGTTTCTTTTTCTTTTTCTTTTTCTTTTTTTCTTTCTCCTTCAACAGAACCTTCTAGAGATTTTGAAATTTTTAAGCCTCCCCTCCTGAGTGTTGTATTCCTTTCAATTTTATATAAATTGATTATTCTTGAATCATTAAATTAGTAATTTAAATGCAGCTGATTATCATCTTTTATTTCCTTGGCTACTTGAAAAATGCGCTAATGGACTTGTAGATCGTATGTGATGTCCACAAACTCGTGTTTCGGATAGAGTATGAGTAAAGTCGGAAGCAAATTTATCTACAGTTTCAAACAACTCCAAGAGTCATGCATACTCATAGTTTAAAAAAATAACTTACAATAAAAAAAAGCAAACGAACAGCTCATAGATTGTTAGTAGTGGTAGAATATTGCAAGATTTCTTAAAAAACACATTACCCAGTTATATTGCGATCTAATTTTTGATTTTATCAATAAAGTAATTACTTTAGAGAAATTATTCCTTTGTATGCACTACATAGCTGCCACCAATCACAATGGTTCGTTGTTGTAGTAGTGCACCAAGATGTGTGCATGGATTTACAAAAATAAGCAGCTGTGATTGATGGCGTGCACAATTATGTGTTGCCATATTGTAGAAAATAGTTGTATTCTAGAATTCAAATCTATATCATTGCACTTGCCGATCCAAACATTTATCATTATACCAAACAATGTTCTCCAATATTCAAAGCTTTAGGATTAATATTAGGATTCCTAACAATTTAAATATATATCATTGCACTTGTCCATCCAAGCATTTACCATTATACCAAGCAATGGACCAATGGTCTCCAATATCCTAAAGCTTTAGGATTAATATTAGGATTCCTAGGATTGACATTGGCAATCCGACCTATGGATTTGGAGAGTTTGAGAAGGCCGTAATAGTTCGAGCCCCAAAAGCAGCAGCAGCCTTCGATCGAAAAGGTTGCAGGCGAGATTGAGGGAAGACTAGCGTCGACCCGGGGCTGCTCATGGTTCTATTTTTTTTCCCATTGGCTGGAGAAAAAGAAGTCTAGCGTCCAACTTACAATGATAGAGTGGTAATTGTAATGGAAATTGGCTCTCTATTGGCTCGGGAACTGCAACCATTTATGCTCCTTTCCATCGTAATCACCAGAAAGCAAATCCTCCCTCTCGGAATAATAACCAACAAATACTTCCCCCTCTCCACAACCGCTGTAGAGCCAAGCCCCCACAACCACCAGCCCAAAACCCAATCCATCCAGTCCTCCAACAAAGAAATTGCCACCTACATCCGTAATGGAGACTTGGACTCCGCCCTCAGAGTCTTCAATTCCCTGCCCCTCAAAACCACCATCTCTTGGAACTCCCTCCTCGCTGGGTACTCCAGGAAGCCCGGAAAACTGAAAGAAGCCCTCCAACTGTTCGCTCAAATTCCCCAACCGGATGTCGTCTCCTACAACACCCTCCTCTCCTGCCACCTCCTCAATGCCGACCTTCACGGCGCCCGCCTCCTCTTTCAGACCGTGCCTTTCAAGGACCTCGTCTCCTGGAATACCATGGTCTCTGGGCTGTCCCGGCATGGCGCCATGGACGAGGCTCGAAAGCTCTTCTCGGCAATGCCTCAGAAGAATTCGGTTTCTTGGAATGCTATTGTCTCTGGATATGTGCATGCCAGCGACATGAGCATGGCTGAGGAGTTCTTCAATCGAGCACCGGATAAACATGATGTTGTGCTCTGGACAGCGATGATATCTGGGTACATGAATTGCGGTAAGATTGACAAGGCTCTGGAGTTGTTTGACAGAATGCCTGCAAGGAATTTGGTGTCTTGGAATGCTATGGTTGCGGGGTATGTTAAGAATGGTCGGCCCGAGGATGGGCTAAAGCTTTTCAAGACAATGGTTGGGAGCATTGAGGTGAGGCCAAATTCATCGACCCTGAGCAGTGCTCTGCTCGCCTGTAGCAATCTTTCGTCTCTGGAATTGGGAAAGCTGATCCACCAATTTGTTTTAAAGCTGCCGCTTGGTTTTGATACAACAGTCGGTACTTCGCTAGTGAGCATGTATTGCAAGTGCGGGGTTTTGGATGACGCCTGCAAGATTTTTTATGAAATGCGTAGAAAGGATATCGTCACATGGAATGCAATGGTCTCTGGGTTTGCACAGCATGGACATGGGGTGAAAGCAATAGCATTGTTTGATGAGATGAGGAGTGAGGGAGAAAAGCCCAATTGGATCACCTTTGTCGCGGTCTTATATGCTTGCAACCATACCAGATTGCTTGATCTTGGCATCCAGTACTTTGAATCAATGGAGAAGGATTATGGTATCATGCCCCAAATAGATCATTACTCTTGCATGGTTGATCTTTTCTGCCGAGCTGGTTTACTGGCAAAAGCAGTATGCTTCATCCACTCAATGCCCATTAAGCCACATCCAGCCATGTTCGGGACCTTGTTGGGGGCTTGCAGGGTCCACAAGAACTTGGAGTTTGCTGAGTTCGCAGCTCAAAAACTAGTTGAACTAGAGCCATGGAATGCAGGGGCTTACATCCAATTGGCTAACATATACGCATCCATGAACAGATGGGGCGATGTCTCGAGGGTGAGGCGGTTGATGAAGGAGAGTGAGGTGATAAAAACACCAGGATATAGTTGGATCGAGGTGAGGGGTGTCGTTCATGAGTTCAGGTCAGGTGACAGAGTTCACTTGCAATTGAACTTGATCCATGAAAAATTGTCTGAGTTGGAGAAGAAGATGAAGAAAGTGGGTTATGTGCCAGATCTTCAGTTTGCATTGCACGATGTGGGCGAGGAGCAGAAGGAGATGATGCTGATGCGGCATAGTGAGAAGCTTGCTATTGCTTTTGGGTTGATTAGCACATCTTCAGGGACTAAGCTGCGGGTATTCAAAAACCTTCGGGTATGTGGAGATTGTCACAATGCTGCCAAGTTTATTTCCATGATTGAAGTACGGGATATCATTCTCAGGGATACTACTAGGTTTCATCATTTCAGCAATGGCAGTTGCTCTTGTGGGGATTACTGGTGAAGAAGCTCCCAAATTATCCCACGAGAGGCAATCACCAAGAAGGCATCGTTGCTGCATAGGGACCAAAACAGTAAAGCTCTGCAAATCGAAAATGCATAATCAACAAGCAGTATAAAGTGAATAAATTATAGTGGCTCATAAATCTGAATTTAACATTTGAAGATAAGTAGGTCACAAACTTCATGAAATTCTTAAAGTTACCTAAGACATGTTCTGATGGGTCTATGCTTGTCTCTGAGCCTGAAGTGTGGCCCTTGGTTGCTGCAGTCCTTGATTTTGCAATAGAAGCTTTGGCAGATTTAAGTGATCTACCAGACAGCTGTTGCAAGAATGAGCTTCAAAAAGGAATTTGAGAACATCGGAGCAAGACAAGCATACAGGGCAGCAATATAGTTATACTACTGAATTTGGAAGAGGATCATGCAGATACAAAATATTGATGCGATAGAAGTCTTTTTCAGGCCTTCAATATCATTCTAAGTCTGGTATTGTCTGTTTACTAGAGCTGAAACGTTGCCTGACCACAATTCAAGTTTATGCTTCCTGAAGTGCAGAGGATAGAGTTCATTTAAAAAATAATGGTGCAGACAGAAAAGTTCTCAACTATTTTTTTTTTCTCAGGATTGGGAAGCCTTGCAAACTTCCAAGTGCGATCCAGAAGCACATATGCAGAAGCCAATCAATTGGCAATTGTTCGATAGCAATAATTTCTACTTAATGCCACCTATTTGATAGTTGTAATTGCATCAAGGTTGATACATATTGGAATTTGAATTTCAAAATGTACATTTGCAGTGAAAGAGGACTATAACTTGTTTATGATCTTTGGCAGTGAAGAAGTATATGGGTATCACAGTGCAATTCAGTGAAATCTTTTGCCCGCAAGCACTTGCCCAACCAGCAGCACATACACCTTCTTCTTGTATCTGTACTCTCAGCTGTGATGGATATACACACAAAAATCCATTTGCAACTTCCTTGCAAACGGCTCAACATGGTACTCCATTTCACATGTTAGGCTGATGTACATAAATGTGTCTTTTATTCTACTACATTTAATGCTCATCAATTAAAAGGACTGCATGTG
Organism: Phoenix dactylifera; assembly: GCF_009389715.1. Taxonomy (NCBI): domain Eukaryota; kingdom Viridiplantae; phylum Streptophyta; class Magnoliopsida; order Arecales; family Arecaceae; genus Phoenix; species Phoenix dactylifera. Next base: position 5,696,398 of record NC_052408.1, read on the forward strand.
TTTGGTTGGATCCCTATAATTTGGCCAGAGTCCAACCAGGCAAACTACAATTATCATGCAAAATTAGGGGGAGGGGATCCCACCTAGGCTGGAATCCAAGCACATGGAATGAGAATTCTTTGGACGAGCCTGAACTCACAAAAGCAAGAATTAAAAGCACAAAGTGAGGACTAATGCCACTCGGAATCCTACATCTTCGGGAGGTAATACTGCTCGAGCTGCTGGTGGTGCAATTAAATCACAATAAACTGCAACCAAATCATATCAAACTATGCAAAAACACGGTATCCAAATTGAATTACTGTACATATCAGAAGTTGCTATGTTATGTCCCCATCCCGTGATTGCAAGCCGGGGGTCGCGGTAACCGCCGCACATTCATAGAAATTTTTTTCCACAAGCATGCAAGGCATCTCAACATGATATCATAAATATGCAACAGAACAATTTAACTAATAATATGAAATCTTTATTTCATTAACTAACACAACTTACAATATTTCACAATTCTAACATTAATTTAAGATAATACATAATTTAAATAAACGCTAATATAAGATAACTGATGCCCCAGTTCTTCTAGTCGCTTTTCTATATTAAAAAATCCCAGTAGGCTAGTTCTCTGAATCTGTAAAAAAAATAAGAAATCATATAATGAGCTGGACAGCCCATTAAGCAATAGACACTTTAGCTAGATAAATCAAGCAATAAAATAATAAATATACTGAAATTAAGCATGCAAAATATATCGATTCAAAGCCAAATCGATGTGCTATCCAGTCACTTCAAATTTCAAATCTTGTTTCATAAATCAATTATCTTTTAAATCATCAAGTTTATCTCCATAGTCATGAGCTATGACCACATTTATACTCTATGGCTGAGCCAGAATATGAGCTCATTAAAGTACCAACATATAACTCCCACTGGCGGGGTATCGATATACCAACGTATAATTTTCACTAGCAGAGTATCGATATGCCAACATATAACCTTCACTGGCAGAATATTGATATGCCAGCAAATAGCCCTCACTAACAGGGAGCGATATACCAGTGAATAATCCCCACTAGCAGGGTGTCGATATACCAGCAAGTAACCCCCACTGACAGGATATCGATACATAGCTTGGCTGCGAGTCCAAATTCGTTTCAAAACAAAAACTCGTTTGTTCATATTCAGTGTTCCAAATTGTAAGATACATAAATTCATATAACATTGAAATCAATCGAATATAATCCATATCGAAATCTATACTTCAATTAAGAATCATACAATAATCAAGAAAGAGGCACATATAATAATAAACACTATGCATAAACTTTATAAATCAAGAATAATTTGATTAAAAAAATATTTATAATTTGCTGATAGATCTAGAAAAAAGAGTTACGTTACTTACCTTATGAAAACAATCCAACTAACAGATCCAATTAATCCCGAAAATTCTTCTCAGAGCGTAATATCCAAAAATTATATTTTTTATTAAAATTTCATCATAATTATTTTTTTAAAATAAAAATTTTAAATTTTAACACGCTCACAAGGTTGACCAAGCGGAAGTGCTTGACATCCCGGTTGGTTCGATCAAAGTAAAATTTACTAAATCATGCGCAGAGTAGGGCACAGATGGTTCAAGAAAGATTGAAAAAATCAAATCTAATATTGTTTGGCAGGAGGCTAGGGTGGAGGCTAACACGCCGCCTGACGACCTTGAATTAGGACCTTCACCAGGGTTGACCTAGAATCAAGAAGAGAATTACCTTACTAGTCTATCATCTCTAGAGAGAGTAGGGAAAAAGTTCAAATAAAGAGAGAAACTTTATAGAGAGAAAGAATGGACAAGAGAGAGAATCTTAGTCCGGGTTCAATCAGAGCTCTGAGTGTGGTTGTCAATGGCATGGGTCAACCTAAATCAATCAACATATATGGCCATGAGTGAAGAGAGAGAAACTTTGCAGAGAGAGAAATAAGAGAGAAAAAGAGAGGAGAAAGAAAGAAGATCGAGATTCTCTTCTTCTTTTCCAAAATAGGGGGAGTTCATCTCTCCCTTTTCTCTGTGATCAGATCCAAGGGGCAGCTGTGGTGGCCAACCCCAACGATGGTAGGAAGCAGCAAGGCCAGCTCGGCCAATCTCGGCAACCGACGACGGCAAACTCGGGAGAACGAGGGGCCGAAATAGGGCACCCTGTTCGGATGATTTTCTGGCAGTTTGCATACCCAAATCATGGTGGTTCGCAGCTAAAATACTAGGAGAGAAAGAAAAGGAGAAGAAGAAGACTTGCCGTGGTCCAGCAAGGTGGTCCGACAGCTCCTTCCAACAACAAATCAAGAAAGAAGATCGGAGGAGGAGCTTAGGATTGGTGGCTCAAACTCAGGTGAACTCGAAGGAGAAGGAAGAGGATATTTAAATAGTTGATCCCGACCTTATCTGGCCGGAGGATATTTAAATAGTCGGACCACGGCAACTTAAGTGGACCAAGCCCCATCCTCTGGTTTCACACATTAAAACCATGACATTATGCACTAAGCTTGCCCACATTCAAATTATGCATGCTAGCCTAGCAACTTAGGGTGCAATCGAGCTGAGCTAAATCAAGTAGCTAGATGCTCGAGCTCGTATCAATTCAAAATACTTAGCTCGAGATCGAACGAGCCTTAATATGTAAACTCATATTCGACTCGATAAAAAATATATATTGTAAATAAATATAATATTATTAAAAATATATGTATTTGGCACGTAAGTTTCCAATGAGTATTTTGCTGCTCTGTCTCGTAATAAAGGAGTTGCGTTGAGCTTGGGCAACTCGCCGGCTAGTTTTTTAACCCTCCAAGCGGCTTGCCCGTCGTTCTGCATTCTGTTGGGTGTCTTTCAAAAGAAGTACGAGGCTAAAAACGTAACTTGGTCTTTTGCTTTTCGGCTCACACAGTTTCCGGCGCTATCGCTTTCCTTACCCTCCTCGCGTGCCAGTTCTATTTTATTAATATTCACCCTCACCCCACTTCGCTATTGGATTTCTCTTCAACCTCCCTCTCTTTCCGTTCCTGATTCTAATACTCTTCTCGAAACCCCAGAGAGCGACGGTTCCATCGTCTACATCCCCTTTTCCGGCGAAAAAACCTATCGCAATTCCCGCCGGAATTACCCTATTCGTCGGTGGACCAGTTCCCTCGGTCTCCCTCCATGAATCCGGAGTAGTAAGTCCCCAAATTTCCAATTAGTATCTTTCCTCTATAAGTTTTGTTCCGAGAACAGCTAGATGTGTGAAATTTCTAGTTTTTTTGTTTGATTTTTGATCGGGTGCGCTAGGGTTGGGGTAGGATCTGGCCAACTGAGTTATTTCTCTGCTAAGATTTACTCCGGTTTATTGAAGCGATCTGGCGTCTGTTATCTCTTTTGATTGGTAAATTGGATTGGGAGGGCCGGATTAGATGGTTAATTTGCGACGTTGACTTCTTGTGCGTTCTGGATCGGATGTTTTGGTTCCAGATCTGGCGTGGGATTGGGTTTTGAATCTGGGTTGATGCCCCAGCTTGGTTATTATTGTCTGGGTTAATTTTGTGCACGAAACTGACGGTGTGTATATTGTGTTCGAATTGTGTTGGGATATACTTGTGGGTTTGTTAGAAGGTTGATCTTTGGTTGGCATCCATTGTATTGGATTGATCTTTGGTTGGCATCCATTGTAAAGCGATGAGTTGAGCCTTCATGCCTTGGCTATATTGGCGTATCAGTGGAATATGGTGGAATTTGTCCCTAATTTGCATCACGTTAACTTTGAGATGGTTTTACTTGTAAGGAGGTGTTTAGAAGGAAAAGAAAAATTATCTTCATATTCTGGAAATACTCTGACTTTTTTTTGTGTGTATGGTTACTGGTTGATCTATTTAGAATACATTCGGTTCGGTACATGGTGGTCAGACTCATATGGTGCAAGTTTTTTTTTTTCTTTTTTCTTAAAGTGGTGGATATGTACATCCAAAATGTTTTGAATTCATAATATTATTGCTCTGGAAGCATCTCATGATACCATAAACAGATCCGTTAATAAAGGTATCATACTTTTGGTTGGCAATGTGTGGTAGTTATAGCATACCAATTTCAGAAATTTGACCATATTCTAGGTAGAGATTTTTCCTGAACCTGTTTTGTGCTATTAGTCTACAAACATGTAACCTTGTGCTTGACTTTACTGGCAGCATTTATTGCTTTAAATTTCGTCAACCAGATACTGTCTAGCTAAAGGTGTAACTAACCTTTTAGATCTGTCTCTTTGAAGGCTTTGGCATAGAATAAACAGTGTTTTATGGTGATAATTTCTGTGGGTCAACATTTTTTGGTGAAATAATTTAGAAATAATGTAAAAAAATTCTTGTGGTCACATAATAAGCACACGAGAATTTAAGTTGATGTTTCAATGGATATTAGATAATTAATGTGGAGATTAATATTTGGATTTACATCGTCAATGTCCATCAATTTGATCTATCTTTTACTAAAAAAAATTAGGGTTTAGGGGGTTAACTAGGGGAGGCAGCACTTTTTGAAATTTTTTATTTCAAATGAAGCATTTTGTTCAATTATTTTTATAACATTTGTCATATTGAAAAGAACACGGGATGAATAGTGTACGTGTTTTGCATTGTTTTGAGGAAATTGTTTGACCTGGCCAATGCTAGGCAGTTTTATTTTGCACTTATTGGTTGTATGTATAGGGTTTAATATGTTTACCTATTCGCTTTATTGGAATAGTAACTCATCAAGGTATACATTATGATTTATAAAATATTACAATTTTTTTTTATCAATCCACATGATGACTGAAATTGTTTTTCTTCCATATGTGATATGGTTTGTTTTTATTTCTCATCATTTTTTATATTTTTTCACTTAAAAATTTATTTATTTCTTCTTTTTTTTTTTGTTTTTGTCAATCAAAGTTTGCGAGGTAAGAAGGAAATTTAAGTTCTTAGTTATTTAATTGAGGAGTTGAATACCTTTAGTTTACTTAGCTTTGATGGTGATATAACAACAAACAACCCTTAGAAAATGGAGGTAGTGCCTAAGCGTTGGAGTTATGTGTGAAGGTGATGTTCCTAGGTGGAACCCCTGTATTGGTGGAGATTTTAGGTGTTCTAACCCTATTTTATAAGTGTTAATTTAAGAAGGTTGTTCATTGTTTTAGTGTTACTCTTCAGTAATTTCTAATAAGGGCATGTCATGGTATTGGTGTGCATTCATGTTAGGATCGAAGTCCAAGTTTGCACCAAATCATGGTCTGCCGTACCTGTCCGGCCTGGGATCGGTACCGGATCAGCGTGGAATCCGGTACCGGTAGTTTATTGTTGAAGAACCGGTACGGAACCGGTTCGGACCTGTACGGGACCGGTTTCGTACCGGTCCGGGCCGCCATCGGTACGCCGACCGGTACCGATACGGCAGACCTTGCACCAAATTGTGTCCTAAATACATAGTGGCCTCATTGGTAGGGCTGAAAACTGATTATAGATCTACTTGGATCCACTTCTGTATCCAAATTCTTATAGATATAGATTTGTGTACATCTTTCCAACTCTGATCCAAATTGTATTTTTTTTAAAGTTTTTCAAATCTGGATACGGCTTTGATGATTTTCTGCAGGATGCAGATCTGGGCATTCGTATAATTTAAGCTAATTGAAAACCTCTAATCCTTCAATAAAACACTACGAGAACCAAGTTTCTGGTGGCCAATAGGAGGGTGGGCAACATAGTGGTCCTTTCTAGCATGAAATAAAAGCGCGAGGGCAAGGGTTTTCATGGTGCCTTGCTAATGAATGCTCTTGTTGGATCTTGGATTGGCTAGGAGCCAAGACTTACTCCAAACAATAGTAGGTCCTAGACTGAAGTTTGGCTTGCAGGATTTCCAGTTCTTTGACTTTATTTGAAGCTTTTGCTTCCTAATGGTGTTTTAGGGTCTCGCGTGGTATTAGGATTAGGACTGAACTATCAACTAGTACAAGTTATCAATTTACTATAATAGCAAAATGGATATAATCTGCTTTGGTGTTGGTTATAGAATGATGTAATTTTAGTGTCAGCTTTTGAACTATATAGTGAATGGGAGATAATATAGTTTTTATAACATAGAGCCTTGGAATGGCTATTATATAATATAGGCCCAATGCGTAAGTAGTCTGCCCCATCTCCATTGGACCCCAAAGGAACCTTTAGGGCTGGCATTGTGATTTTCATTCTGCATTGCATGTTCCTAGTGCCATGAAGTCCTTCTCCCTGTACTTCCTCTTCAATGAGGAGAGTGTTCCTTCTGAGGGGGCCTGAGGGCCATTAAGCCTGAGAGAAGCCCACTAGTCGTGTTGGGGCCTTGGGCTGTGGCCATATGGTGGCTTGTGGAAGCCTGCGGGGCTGATCCTCCCACCAAGTGGCAGGAAGCGCTTGTCAAAAGTTTCTGATGCTCAGTAGGAGGGCGAGAAACATACTGTTCCTTTCTAGAATGAAGCAAGAGTATGAGGAGGGCAAGGGTTCCATTGGTGCCTCGCTAGAAAGTGCTCTTATGGCTCTTGGGTGGCTGGTAGCTGGGAATTACTACAAACAATTAGATTGTAATTTGGTTGTGAGGGAATTACTGCAGACTATTAGATCGTTGTTCGGCTTGTGGGGTTCTATCTTTCCTTATGCTAGGTATTGGTTTCCAACTTTTGGGACTTTTGCTTCTTAATGATGTTTTAGGATTTCATATGGTGCTGGGTTATGGTTGATTTATCAGTTAATATAAGTTGTCAATGTACTATAATAATAAAATGGATACGTTCTGCTTTCGTGTTGGTTTTCAAATGATGTAAATTTAGTAGTTTTGGAACTATCATGAATGGGAGATAATATGGTTTGTATAACATAACAATAGCTGGCCTTGGAAGGTTTATTGACATGACATGCACACACATAAATATGGCTTATGTTTTGATATTCTTTTTTTTGCATTGTTTTAATATGTACAGCATTATGTGGTTTCATTTAGCCTTCTCTTCGCTTTGAGCATTAACTAAGGGCCCATTTGGCATCACTTTTATTTTTCATTTATATTTTAAAAAATCATAGAAATCAAGACAAGAAACATTTTTGGTGCTATTATTTTATTTTTTTTATTTTTCATGTTATTTTTATTATTTCTAAAAAAGAAAGAAAGAACTCTTACTTTATCTATTTTCAAAAATAAGAAACTCATGTCTTTTACCACCATCATCGATTATCACCATCATCTCCACCATCATCATTGCAATCGCCATCACCATTATTATCACCACTATTATTGGCATCGCCGTTGCCTCGACCGCCAACACTGTTGTTGCTACCACCACAACCATTGCACTCCCACCTCTGCCACACTAGCATTGCCGCTATGGCCTTTGCTACACCACCACCACTATCATCACTGCCACCGCCACATCATTAGTGCCTTGACCACGCCACTACCGCCACTACAATCTCCATTGTCTCCAGCACCATGATCACCATCTCAACCACCAACATCATGTTTATAGTTTCAAAAGTAATTGACTATACCAAATATGTTTATATTTTGAAAAATTTAGATATAAAATAGAAACAAAAATTCTATTTTTTATTTCTAAAAAGAAAAATAAAGGGGTCTCTAATGATGCCTAAGTTTTTTCTTTTTCTTTTTCTTTCTTGTATTTTTTTACAAATGCTATAGGCAATATCTTTCATGAGCCTTAATTATCTGATTGTAGATCTCTAATATTGCAATCAGTATTGGTGAATGTGAAGTTGTTATTAACTTAAGGATGACATCAGTTGCTTGGCTTTTGGTTCTTTCTGTCACCAGATATCCTTCAGACACTTTAGTTTTTCTTGGTAGGTCATTTTCAAGACTGAAAAACTTTACTCAGTAGAGGTTCTATCTCTTCCAGCTATCTAGTTTCCTCTGGCCAATACCCAAATCACATCTGAATTCATTTAAACAAATGTAGATATAACTGCTATTTGATCCATATCTATTCTCATTTATGACAAGGAGATGACTAATATCCAACTTGTATTCATTTCAAACAAAATATAATGTAACTAATAATATACTTATATCTATTTAGAACAAATATGGATACAAATTTTAGTTTTTTTTCTTTCCATGATATATCCATCTCCATATCAACTAAATAAAAGGGGAGCTGATATTCAACTCATATCATATGTGTTCAACCCCATTCAAACTTTTTCAGCACCTTACATGGGACTTCATCTATAACCTTTCACATTGGATTTTATTACTGCATACCAGCTTGTTCTGGTACATGTCTCTTTCATACACATGGTACAGGTTGATACAGTACTGTGGGTCATTAGCTTGCTTTCCCATTTTAAACCCATGCACAACCATACCAGATAATCCTATTTCCATCTGGGGCAGGATGGGGCTCACTTTGTTGTTCCTTTTGATTTTTTCTGGAGATCTTGAGATCCGATTTATCAATCAAATGCAGTATGAGCTGAAACTGATCAAAGGAAAAATTTTAAGATAATATATCAGCTTTCCATAGTACTATCACTATATAGGCTTCTTACAGACAAAGCAGTTAAATGTAAAAATTTGCAATGTTTTGTCAAACATAGCTTTATGCCCCCATTATAGTTTTGTTATGAATTGAACACTTATTTGTGTGAATATGACTATTTGTAAATTAACAGAATTGTGCAATGCATTTAGTAAATAACAATAAGAACAGACTGTTGTGATGATCTATGATGCTAATTTTGAAAGATGAATTACAGATTATGTTATGTCTAACTAAGCATATAAATATACTACTATAAAGTGGTAAACAATGATCGTTTATAGATAAATGAATGAAGGAGCATATCTCAATCTGCCAGCTGCAAAACTTTCTTAGAAGTTGTGTATATTGGTGCATGCCAAGCATCAGCATGGTCAGTTCTTGGCTCATCTAGGCACTATTCCTGATTCTGCAAGCCTTATTTTATATAGTGGAAGCCATGGTCAGTACGAGGTCTCACTTATTAGCTTAAGTAATAGATTATTGTAACAGATGTAATAGTCCCATTGAGAATTTGAATATATTGAGAATTTGGATATTCCCTTTTGGAATAGATGACTCTCTAACTTCTACAAACTCTTCCATTTGGCAGCATATGTAGACTAGTTTTTAACTTGCATGCTTGGATGTAGGCGTCCAATTATCACAATAGGACAAAGATATATGCTTGATTTTTAAGTTGTCACTGTGACTAGAGATGGGTGAAAATTAAACATCTGTAATTGCATGTCATGACCATTGTAGGTCTTTTCTGTACATTACTACTAATGAGGAGGAAACCATTTTATAAGTTTAGTTTTTTGGCTCATTTAAGAAGCCATTCACAAGCTATATGTTCCCCTTAATGATGATCTGTAGTTAAACTAAAGATAGTCTTGGTTTCTTGTCAATCAAAAATACTTATTCAAGAGATTCTTATGAAGATCCTTTACTGCTATTTTTACTATACAGTGATACATTGAAGCTGATCAAATCCCAAAAATGCACAAGCTAGCCTTATTATATGGTGGCATATGCTGAGCATAGAAGCCAATAAGCCATATTGTAACTTTAGATACCTGAATAAAGAACACATGCAAAATTGAATTTGTGTGTGTGTGTGGTGAAGCAGTGGTTTTTAAAAGAAAATTAGGTTGTGGAAGCATAACTGAAGCATCTAATTAAGTAATATTGAATATTGTGAAATAGAATCTGCTCATGGTATGGTAAAATAATGAATAGTTTATTTACTAGACTGAGATTGTTTTTGATAGAATATAATTTGCAATAGATCAAAAAAAATATTAAGATGGATGAACACATTATGAAAAGGTGTTTTAGTGATGTGAGTGAGGTTATAAAGCGAATCCAGCACCCTATTGATTTTGGATACTTATATCCCAACTTATTGGGTTGGATATATGATTTCTCTCCTTTGCCATCCATGAGGAGCTCTATTACATTATCTTCTCAACACGTGCATTTTCTTGTCCTGTTTAGGATTTCCATCCATGATTTTGTCTTTCCTTGTTCTGGTCCTATGTGACAAACCTGAGCTCATTTTCTTATTGGACTCTTAGTCTTAGCTGCATATTTCAATCAGTTCACCACATCGTTACGGTAATAAAAGCCATGGTACTGGTAACATAGATTATTTTTCCTTTCTCGCTTGCATGTCATAATATGTGGTGGATCAAATAAAATATAGCCAAATAATTTTTATAGCACTTCATAATAGTTAAAAGGATGATCTCCTTACTTTCTTATTTGTCTTGAAATTGGTCTCTCAAAGAATTGACTCTGCAAGCTTTTCTCTTTTGCAGCGATTATTTGTTCAAGCTTCTGCTTATTGGTGACTCTGGTGTTGGCAAATCATGTCTTCTTCTGAGGTTTGCGGTAAGGAGACTAGTTCATTTTTCCTGTAACTGTACATTAAGTGGTGATCGTTTTTCTTTTAAATCATGAAGAACATGGAAGGACGTTGATTTTCTTTATACATGAAACAGTGGCATGATAATGATTAAATATCATGCATATTCATCAGTTGCCCAAAAAAATAAAATAAAATTTTGGGCCTCGTATCTGTTCCCAACAAATTTGGAAGTTGTTGCAAAACTGTACATGCTTGTGTTTACGTAAAACCACTATCAAGACTCACTTTACGGTAATACGTACCATTGGTTTTCTCGTACATGGAAATGACCTTTTAAACATCAATGTTGTTGAGTATATGCAGACTGATCATAAACACTAATTAGAAGACGAAAGGATTTCTCAGTCTAAATTCTTTCTGAAAACTTTTAAATATTTTTTTCCTTGTTCTTTGGTGTTCTGGACTGCTACTTTATCTGGGCAGCACAATGGAAAGATGCTAGCAATATATTTTCTGTCTTGTGAAGCAGGCCTTGAAAATTGGAGTTATAAGATTTTCCATCTATCATATTAGGACTTAATGGTCTTATTTTCTTATTAAAATGGCATCTTTCTGTATTATCAATAAAGTGATTGTTTGCATGCCTTACTAATCATTTTCTTTGTGTTGGTTAGGATGATTCGTATTTGGAGAGTTATATCAGCACAATAGGAGTTGATTTTGTAAGTACGACTTTTTCTTTGGTGATGGCTTTGACTGGATGGAGAATGTGTAAATTATACTAATGCAGTCTTCTTTTTTATAGAAAATACGCACTGTGGAGCAGGATGGGAAAACCATTAAACTTCAGATAGTGAGTATGACATTCTTGTTTAATGTGATATAATGTGGATATTGTATTTCCTAAAAAAGGCACAAATAATAATAATACTATGCTGGGGTAAATAAAAGAAAATGCATGTTTCCTTTAGGGTTTGAAGTGACTTGTATTTTATCATGGCATATTCCATGAAGGATTTGCCCAAACGGCCAATCATTTTAATGTCAGACTTGGATCAGGGTAAGGGGTGAAAGTATAAGATCCAACAGGATTATTAAGTCAAGATGGTCTACTTGTATCCAGATCTGGTCCTTCTGTTTTGGGATTTAACTGGGATTAATATTGGGTGAGTATGTTTACCCTCGTTCTTTCAAGTATCTGTGCTCACATGGACTATAGAAGAATGCTAATGGCTGCACCTGTCTCTTGGAGCACACCTGCTAGGCTTCCCAATTATTGAAGGTTTCTTACTTTTTTATGCTGCGGGTAAAAAGGGGGATGAACAAACCATTAAATGTTGCTGCTCTCTCTCTCTCTCTCACACACACACACACACAAGTACAAATGAATGCTTAATTCCTTTATCTCTTTTAAAGTGTTTATTTTCAAATTTCAACTTTTAGGGCTTGTTTGGATATTCCTACAAGATTGGCTGAAAATCCTGTAGGAATAAGGTTTGTTGGCCCATCTAGCTTACATTTTCTAAGAGCCTCTCCAAACTCAGCCCAAATCCTAGCCTATGAGCTGCAGAAAGAAAAGAATTACCTATAGAGGTCTTTTTTTTTTTTCTTCCCATAGAATTTGGGATGGGTGGAGTTTGGTTGATACAGGGTCATGCTTAAATGAACAACCCAATCCATGAATCCTACAGGATTTGCAGCCCAATTCTATAGGAATAGCCAAACAAACCCTTAGTATGATCCAGAATACTACATCGTTAGTAATTTTTTTATGACTAATAATTACATATAAGTTCTTTGTTGTGATTCCAAACTCACTTTTATTAATTTTGTTTTGAAAAAATAATAAATTAGTTTGACCAAAAAATTAGATTTTGATTTGATGTTGCCAAGTCCTAAAGAATTAGAATTATGATCAATAGAAAGCTAACCTGTAGTCTTGGAGAAGTATAGCTATCATATATGTAGATTAGTACTCTCTAATTTTCTTGTTGGTTATCTTGGGTCCATTTCTTTTAAGGGTTGGTGGGTTCAGGGTATTGTCACATCGACTCCATATATGTTCTAGTGAAAACATTGACCCTTTGTACAAAATTGATCCACATTTTGAATCCAAGCCTCTCTATAAGATCACTTTATTGCTGTTCTGAATTATCTTGAGATTTCTTGTTTATGTTGAGCCTCTTCATTTCCCTTGTTTGGTACAGTGGGACACTGCTGGGCAAGAACGCTTCAGGACAATTACTAGCAGCTACTACCGAGGAGCTCATGGAATTATTGTCAGTTCTCTCTCCATGCATCCCGCATCATTTTTCTTCTTACTCTGGAATTGAAGGGCTTTCTGATGATTATTTGTACTCACTTGATGTGCAGGTGGTATATGATGTGACAGACCAGGAGAGCTTCAATAATGTTAAGCAGTGGTTGAATGAGATTGACCGTTACGCAAGTGAAAATGTCAACAAGCTTCTGGTTGGAAACAAGTGTGATCTTACTGCAAACAAAGTTGTGTCATATGAGACAGCCAAAGTGAGCTATTCTTTTTCAGTTAGTAGCTGATTGCATAGTATAACATACTAGATAAATCGATTTTATCATTTAGGTGGTAGGCGATATATTCATATATGCCATCTTTTATCCACCTATGGATATTCTGTTAGAATCTGTATTTGATTTTGTTTGACATCTTAGAAAATGTCTAATCCTGATTCCATTTTGTTAGGCATTTGCCGATGAAATTGGTATCCCTTTCATGGAGGCTAGTGCCAAAAATGCAACTAATGTAGAGGAGGCTTTCATGGCCATGGCTGCTGCAATTAAGAATAGGTAGGGATGTTGGAAACCTCATATTAAGCGTGTCATGTATAATAAAACTCTAAACATGCGTGTTTGCTGGTTTCAGGATGGCGAGCCAACCAGCTATGAACAATGCTAGGCCTCCGACGGTGCAGATTCGTGGACAACCTGTCAACCAGAAGAGTACTTGCTGCTCTTCCTAGATTGGCGATTTGGCATGTTAGATCAGCTGAACTTTATATTTGGGAACTGCAGGCCTCGTTATTTTCTTCTCTATTCATTAAAATTTGATGGCATTATTCAATTCTTTCTTAACTATTTGTTTTAAGTCTGTACAAATTGGGATTCAGATAATAGTTTTGCAGTTCCTATTTGATGCTGAAGCTGCAGGTGGTGTTCATTTGGATTTTTAGATTCTAGGTGGTAACCAAATAAAATTCATGTAAAACAGGATGAGCTGGACCATTTGAAGTTGGAAGGTCCGATATTTCTAGATTAATTATGTGTAACAAGCAAAACTAGGGTGTATAAATGTCTATAAAATCTAACAAAACGTCCCATATCCCGAGGGATATGTGATGGTGATACTAATCGAATCATTGCTGGAGATCCATGTTTGGTTCTGACGGAGCCGATTAGCAACCATCTTGCATTTAGCACCTTGAAAATTCCAAACACGGAGATTCTTTTGTTGAGACAAGCTGAGGCCATCTGTTCGGTTGGAAGGGTGGCAAAAAGACAATATGAGGAGAGAGAATGAGGATGCGCATATTACTTCAATTAAACTGGTACATCATGGTGCATTAAGCCCATATATTCTACTATGAAATCTAAACTCCCCAGCACCTCCACTTCATGCTCCAATCAACAGCCTGAGCCGGAGTTAAATCTGGCCTAGCCCAAACTTAGTTAAGCCGAGCCAAGTCGTCTGACAGTACATTCTCCGAGCTCAATCCTGCCACAGCAGGACAAGTGGAATGATCTTTTTTCGTTTAGACCATTGTTACATACTGCTCTGGGTATAAACCCCAGACATATTAGCTCTTCCGTAAGCACATGCTGAAAACAACCAAACCCATTAATCAAGGATCTCCATAAACAAAACATTATTCCATATATATATATATATATATATATATATATATTGGGGGAAAAGAAAACTTGGCTTCCTTCTGAAGCAGGGAAGGAGGTGATGGCAGTGGTGCCTGATGTCGTGGAAGCTCTCCATCTCCATGGTCCCTCATCGTCTTCGGTCTCAGTCTCCTCCGGTGCCAACCTGACACCGTCTATGTAGTCAGGCTCAGGCTCTGACAACGAGCCGAACAGCCGGGTCCACCAGTTGTCGCTGCTCCGCCTGCGCCTCTCGGTGATTTTTTGATCGCATAGCTTGAGCTAATTGCAGGATTCTAGATCCCTTCATTAGTTCTGGTTGTTTGAGCTGCTGCAATTTACTCAAATTATTCGCGCGCAATGGTGGTGTTTATGTGCTGTGATTAGTCCAGATTGTTAAGCTAATTACGAAACTTTCAATCCCATAAGAATACTAAATTCTATAATTAGTTGATTATTTAAGCTAATTGCGAGATTTTTGATACCATAATAACTTTACACAGTTTCTCAACATGGTGAATTGAGCGAATTGATGAGAATTTGGCAGTCACTTTCCACTCTCATCTCAGAAGTCCCCTCTCCTCTGCAATCATGAAGGCATCCCTAATAGCCCATCCCTAATAATACCCGTGGAAGGTCATGGTTTAACCCTTCATCATGGAATAGTGAACCTTGACATCACAATATAATCAAGAAAAAGGAGATATATCTCGAAATAAATTCAACAAAACAGATTATTTATGGTAGTCCTCTATACAACTTAGCTAATAAAATTTTCACTGATTATCCCTAAACATCAATACATGTCAATAAAACACCGCGCCAATCATTAAATTCAACTCTTAAAAATTTACTAGGGCCAAAAGGTGGAAAACAGAGATAACCTTCTGCACTAAAAACCCATCAAGTGCATTCCTGGCTGGTCTGGCCGGGCAACTTTTCTGTCTGCGAGGAAGCGAAGTGCAAGCATACACAAATGAGATAAAGAACAGCTCTCCATTGCAGAGACACAGAACAGCTCTACTGCTGAGCATTTACAGAAAAACCAGCTAATCAACAAACCACGAACTACACAGTCGGTGCCGAATCGTGTGCCGGCACAGGAGGCACCAAAGGAGCTTCTGGTGTGGTCAAAATTTTCTAAGAGTATTGCCGCGAGGTGTAGTCGGGCACTCTGGTTGAACTTAGAAGAACCGCCTCCTGAAGTTTCTGGTAGTTGCCTGGTATGAACGCATGAGGAGTCCCACACCAATTCCTATCCCAACACACATTCCCAAGCCTATCCCAACACCGACTCTAACACCGGCATTGAACCATGTTAATTGGCCATCATCATCTGAGTACCAACCTTCAGGGTAGTAGCTATGACCAACCTTCATATCTGGATCACATTCATCAACCTCTTCTGTAACCTGTAAAAAATTGTACAGTTTGATTAGGTCTAATCATGTTAGAAGCTTAAATATATGATATATGAACAAAACAACAAGCAAGAAAATTATTTATAGCCGTTCATCATACAGAAAAATGGCATGTAGGTAATTTGAGTTGGTTCACTGGCTACAGGATATAAGTTCCAAACTCTATGTCCACCAACTAATCATTCTTCTTGCCTTGGTCACTAGGGGGTCTTCCCCTTGGTAGCCTTGTCAATGGTTGAGAATCAGCACCCTCTTCCCCTTCCACCACCTTATAGTAAAGATACAAGGCTTCTAGTTGGTGGAAACTCTTCACATAATCATCGAAACCAAGTTAAATTACATAAAAGAAATTATTTTTGGCACACGAGCAGAAGTATCTTTACTTGAAACACACCTATGGAGTTCAAATTTTTTCATCTAGCATTTCTGGGATTATGAAGCCAATTTTTTGAACATTTTCAAATGCTAATAACAAAAAGTAGAATTCGATAAAAATCTCCTCTCATTAGAATAAATAAAAACAAATGAATATATCACTATTAAAGTTCCCTATAACTACAACGGCAGAAGCTTCAATTATTCGCCAATCATCAGTCTCTCCTTTGTCCGATGTTTAACCAAGTTTGGGAAAACCTTCAAGGTTTCTTTACACTTAAAACCACATGAAAGGATCATCTATCCATCACTTTGCCAACTAGGTTTTAAGATACACCCTTTACTTGATCAGTTTTGCTTTTGAGACCAATCTATAGAGAGGTGACATCTTGGGACCTGATCAAAAAAACATTTGCCAGGTCAGTCCCTGATTCAATCCAAATTTAGGTATTTTTTAAGTTCGAATTGAGCTTAGAATCAGGCCTAGTAAAGCTTTTATGAAATCCAAGCCAAAGCGTGGCCAGAACTAATCCAGGCTTCACATTGTTTGGCCCACACCTAAGCCAAGTGCCTGACATCTGAGCCTAAGCCTGGATTTTTCAGGGTGGGCCTTCAAGCTGATCGAGCCAGTGCAGCCCATTGACTCCCCTAGTACCATTATCTGTTTTTACTCGAACACTAGAACATTATACAAAATTTCAAAAAGATTTAAATTTACATATTTTCAACTTAGTTCCCATATTAATGAAAACATTATATGTCACCAGCAGCTTTTTTACTACCAAATTCTGACTACTCAAGTTGATATCATGTCATATCTCCATTAAAAACTTTAATAACTTAATTATCCCCAGTAACCTCAACCATTTAAAATAGGAAAGAGATTTCACTTTTCCTTTCATCAGAAACTAAAGTAATCTGGACAAGCCAACACAATCTAGCTATAGAGAAACTGAAACACTGTCTTATGCACAAAACGGTGCTACTTTCTAAAAGGGTACCATTTCTTCATCCTGAAACAGTCCTTTTCCATATGTTTCAATTAAGGGAGACTCAGCCGACAAAGCTTCGGCATATTTTCTGTTGTATCTTCCATTAATGTTCCTGAAGTATTTATATCTTTTTACAAACTCACCATATAAAATCATGCTTTCATGCACATGCTAATGAAATCTTGATTGGCTCCTAGTCACTTAATCCTCCATAGGCGCAACTCCAATGAACACATGCAAATACTACTACAGTTTTTCCTCATAAGATTAATATTCTTGTCAATGCTCTTATTTCTCCAACGATATTGTTTAATGTAAATCCACATTTTTATCAACATCCTGAACCCAAAAATATAGCTGCCATATATGTTGTGTGTATGTGTAGTACTTGCATGATATAGTTAACAAAAAAATATTGCCTTGTGTTCAGTACACAAAACTTTATAACTTCAAGCAGTCTCCATTTCATCTACCAGAACCTAAATAATTTTTCCTCCCAAAAACTTTGGCTTTGCATCTACCTTTTGTGTCATCTATATAGTCTATTTATCTCATGAGTACCATAGTAAATGAAACAAACATTCACACAAACATTCTCTATTTCATAAACATATTAGAGGTTACTTTCATGCATATGCTCTTAATTGTGTTGTTATCTGTAGCTATCTCCATGTAGGAACTTCACCATTATAATGACCTAAAGTGGTTCTACCTTCATCAATCTTCCTCTAAAAATTTTGAAATTCAAACATAGCTCAGCACATCTAACTGAACATGAAATGGATGATATGTAACTATAAAGATCACGATCAAACTTGATGTTTTTGTTTGTTGTTCCATGATAACTTTTCTAAAGAGAAGTTTTTGACATCAAAGGATAAAATCAAGAGATGTTCCTTCTTCAACCTAGCCATTTCCAGCAATTTGCTAAGGACCCTATATATCAATGTGCACATTGCAAGCAAAGACATCTTCCTCGGGATTCAGGAACTAGTGTTTAGGAGTCAGAGCCTGTTTCGGGTAGCAAGGACCAAGAATGCATATTGCTACATGAAACCCCCATTCCATGAGCATATATTACTTTAAATAAAATAAAGCGGAACCAACACACCCAAGAGCATATATTACTTTAAATAAAATAAAGCAGAACCAATACACCTAAGTTTCATGAATTCTAAGATTGAATCACCAATCAAACAACTTCTTCTTTCCCGACACTTCTCTCCCTCCTACCTACTTCATGACTAGCTTTCCTGATTGGTCACTACAAGTCTGTTTGGTGCATTGAAGAACCAACATAAGATGACACATGGGAACCCCTTGAAAAATTGGGGAAAAGAAGATATGGTCATAATAGATGCACATTAAATCCTACCAGAATGAGGTTTGACTGAGATACCCAATCTCTAATGATCCCTCTTGACAACCTTAACTCCTCACTACCTTCCTTTCCAAGTTTAGTGTTTGTGAATAAGTTTGGTAAATCTTTTTATGTGATGCACGAAACACTAAATCGTTTACATCAGGATGACTCAAAAAAAGTGCTAAAGACCAAACAAATGAATTAAATTTCATAAATATGAGTGCCTCTATTTGTCTTTGAATCTACAAATGTGCACATGCAAAACAAACCCACATTAAGTAACTTAACCAGATACTATTCAATTTCAAATACCTTCTATTCTTAAAAACTATTGACACCTAGTTAATTCTGATAAAAGAACAAAAAAATTTCAACTTTTTTATCAAGATCATTGTGATAGTTATGGTAGCAGTTTTGAAACAATTCTTACATTAGCAGGTCTATTGGTTCCAAATCTTCCTTTTCAGGAAGAGTAGAAATTTTAACATTAGACAATCACATTGACCTAGCCATTTGATTAGGACTTGTTTTTTTGCATGTACATCCTTCTTCAAAATTTGATTAACCATTATATTAGTTGCTTGCCGGTTCCTTGTTATGGATGACTCATCAACATCCTCCTCATCAATGTTATATGGAAGAGCTGAGATGATAAAACAAGTGCATCTTATGTTTACGCCATTCTACTAGAACATCTGGCAAACATGACAAATGCAAACACAAATAAGATAATATGACAACATCAAGCAGTAAGCTGTAACCTAAAAAAGTTTCATGACATTCGATAAATGCCAAAAGCAGGAAGTGTCCGCCACAACACAAGTAACCAAAGCAGACAAGCATATATCACATCTAATGATTGACATATATTTGTATGCTTCAAGTAACAAAAAAGTTACACCAACCAACCAATATGCCTTCTTTCACAACATATTTTACCTGCCTATATTAACCCAAATTAACATTTTTCGTTCTTCACAGTAACTTGACAATGGCAAACTTGGAGCAATATAGGAAATGAAAGACCAACCTATCAAGTTGCAAACTATACATTGCAAAATTGAAAATTTGTACCATAACTGTAAGTAATGTTCAAACGCTGTCCTAATTATTTGAAGCTGACTTTAGTTGTCCTACAATGCAAAAACTACCTCTAATAACACTAAGGCACCCAACCGGAGTAACAAGAAGACAAGAACCCAGCATCAAATAAGCATCATTGTCAAAAGAAAGAAACTGAGAAAAAATCAACTCTGAAATGGCTCCCTATCAGGGATTCTTAGGCTTGAGAATAGATCAATCATCCTTTCATTTACTTAATGGAAGCATTCAGGCGAGCCTAATCTTTACTTTAAAGAAAAGGATCAATCTTGGCCAAAACCAACTAGAAACTAATTTCAATAAGTCCAGCAGAAATGTCTCTTGGTTTGCATCTCTTATCTTCATTGCGCAGCTTGTGAATTTTGAGAGTAACCTTTTGTCATGTTCATGCGTTCACATAAAGCAAATAAGTAGCAATTCATTTTCATGTCATTAAGTAGTATGAGCAAACTATAAGGAGTTTATCATACCCATGTTTGGATACTAGGAGGAGCTTCAAACCACGGAAATTGTAGTACCACCATCCTTTATGCCAATAAATTAGCTTAGTAAACATCAAGACTATTAGTATTTATCATGACCAAGGTACACTGAACCAGTACCATTAAGCGTACCGGTCGCCTATCGGACCGGTTCGTACCAGAATCGGTCCGGTACAAACTGGTTTCCTTGTTTTTTTTCAGTTCTCGTCCGCTCGCGGACGCGGGTAAAAAAAAAAGGCCACAAAGTGGCATTTATGACCCGCACAGGGCAACGCGCCCTCGCGCAGCCCCGCGCGGGGCGATTCCCAATGCGGGGAATCGCGCCCACCGCGGGGACCGCGCAGCCCCACGCCCGCGCTGGGCGCTCTACCCTGAGGGAGCACGTGGCCCGAAGGCCACACGCTCTACACCACAGCGTACACGCTGTAGTTAAAAAAAATGGTACCGGTGCGAACCGGTCACACCGTTATGGGCCGGTACGAAACCGATATGCAGTCGGTACACATATGTACCGGTCGGTACCAGTCCGAAAACAGCTGGAACCGGTATCCACGCTGTCCGAGTACCGGTTCCAGATCAGATTGGTCTGTACCGGGCCGAACCGGTCCGCACCGGCCGGTACGGACCGGTTCGGCATACCATGATCATGACCTTCTTACTGGACTTCCTACTCCATTATCAAAATGAAGGGGAAATGATGCATTATGACCTTCCATCAAGATCATTGTGAATCAACTGTTCCTCACAAGCCATATACTATCACGCTTCTCTTACAATTGGCTTTTAATGGCGAACCTACAAGCTTCGCTACTGGTTCTCATGCTTCATCTCTTGGGTTTTCGCTTATTTGTTATAAATCTAGTTGATAGGTAAATAGAGTCTATAGAGTTTTGCAAAACTGGACTAGTAGTCATTCTGCTTGCTCTTTCTCTTGCATGTTTAGCACCTCAAGCAATATATTCGCTAAAATTTTACTACCAGCTACGCATCATAGGACCCTGTCTGGATAAATAGGGAGGAGAGAAAATAAATGTAGGGAAGCAAGAGAGAAAAAAGGAAGAGATGGGAATTATGGATCTGATAAAAAGAGAAAGGAACAAAAAACAACTTTGACTGCAAGTGAAGTGGAATTTCCCTTCTTTTCAAATCTCTCCACTTTCAAAGAGATTAAAAATGTGGATTTAGAAATGGACTATCCAAGGATGGGATTTTAACTCTCTTCTTTTGTCTCCTTGGTGAATACCTAACCAGTGAAACTTTCTCCTCTTATCTCTACCAAAAATGGGATTGTCACCTTCTCTCCTCTTTTTCTCTCTACTTCTCTCCATCCAAACAAGGCTTTAACATTTCCATGCACATATGTTGCTCAAACATCATCTTCTCCCCTTCCTTATCATTAGTGTGTGATCATTCTAATTAAGATCAATTGAAATTGGACATAATCTTTTTTATATATTTCTCAATGTTGTCCCATTGCTCCTCATAAGATCGATGACTAGGTTGCCAATTAACCCTATAAGTTCATGTTGCCAATATCATTTTATTACAAAAATATACAATTTCAATAACGTGTTTATTTGTTCTTTTCTATAGAACAAAGCTGTGAAACAAAGACCATAGGAATTGTTCCAATTTGTTCTACATTAGCATATCTATTTCCTTTTTTTTAATCTAAACTATTAGATCTAAAAAGATGCCCACGTCCATTGATCAATTATAGATTGACCTTCCCATTTCATCTTCTTCCTTGTGCAGATCTGCTTGCAATATAGAGAATTACAATAGTCCTTATCGCCTGAAGCATCCCCAAATACTAGTATCTCAAGATGTGTCACCTGCTCTTACATGCCACCTCACCAATTGTGCCAACGTCAAGTTAGTCCACAATAATCTCACATCCATAGATCAGTATTCAGATTAATTTGGAGATGCAAAATGGGCAAGCCAAAGTGTTTACACCACTCCTACCTAAATGAGGTTTTCTGTTCTTGTCTTGGGTGGAGCATCCCAAAGTATTTCAAACTAGGTAATTTACAAACTGATGCACCCCCCCGCCCGCCCCACTAAAAAAATAACTAGGAGATGCATAAACTATTTTTCATAGAATGGAACAAGTATCCATCTTCGGATGTTTTTGACATTATTTCTCATAACATCCTTCCTCAACATCATGTCCTCAAGTAGGAGCACAGGATGGAATCTTGGGGTGATTTAATTTTCTGAAAAATGCCATTCATCTTAAATGTACAAATTTTATCAATTTATCCTTAAAATCCAGATGGTGCACAAATTGGTGAAGCCATGATCCATTCCATTTTAGAACAACCATTCTACAGCAATATGAGTCTAACAATAATTGGCAATAATCTAAAATTTCTCTACAGAAGCCAGTTAAATACTCCCTTAACTCTTATCATGGACATTCTTATCCCAAAAATATAATGCTCTAGCAATTCAGTCTTTTATAATCCTATGTTGTGCAAAGGACACATATTTATTCTGAAGTTCTAACAAACAAAAAAAAGGGTGAAAAGAATTAGCTGTTTCACCTTGTATTAGCAATGTAAAATGCGGAGGAAAATTGCAAAGTATAAAGAATTTATAATTAAAAGAGTGATCAACTTACAGATGATGATGATCTGCGATGAGTCAATCCTTCACTGCTGTCCTGCTCCCTCCCGGCGGCCTCTTCATCCTCCGGTATCGCATCCAGCACTCCTGGCCTCGCGGCCTTCCGCCTTGGGCTGAGCTGAACAGTCTGCGTAAGAATTAAAGGAACCCCCGCATAACATCCAGCCACATAGACCTCAATCGAAGGGGACGAGATCCCAAGCTTTGGCTGCACGAACACAGACGAAGCAATCGATGTCGCAGAATAGCAATCCATGCCCCACCCAGTCTTCGGATCCTTGTCGGAGGACCCCAAATGTTTGTCGAACCCGATGACCCCATTGCTCCAGGGGGCCTCCACCCTCTCAAAAGAGCCACAGAGGATCAAATTGCCCCTATCATCGCAGACCTCGAAATCGACGGCGCCGGTGAGGCGGACGCCCTCGGTGCTGACGTAGGTGACCTCGGCGGCGTCGCGATCGAGGCGGTCGCGGCGGAGGGGGAGGAGGGTGGGTTCCGAGTTGGGGACGCGGGCGCCGTTGATCTCGAGGGCGGCGCCCATCTCGCGGCGGAGGTGGGAGAGCGTAAGGCGGGGGGGCACGGCGTCAGCGGCGCAGGGGGTGATCCGGACGTAGAATAGGCGGATCTCGAGCCAGGAGGAGGGGGCCGGGGCGGCGGGGGGGCCGTTGGGGAGGAGGCTACGGAAGGAGGTGGCGGAGCCAGCAGTGCCCCGCCGGGACGGGGGTGCGGACGGAGAGGGGAGGGGGATAGCCAGGGACCGTGGTTGGTCCTTCTTCTCCTCTTCCGCGGGCGGCGGCGGATCCATCATCGCCGCCCGATCGGGGACAGATTCAGCGTCCGGATGACGATAATTCCGCCATGGATTCCGAATTCCCCCCTCGTCGCTTCCCTTAGCTTCGATCGAGAATTAGGGTTAGGGTCCTTGGAATCGGAGTAGGGAAGCTGGGAGGACGAGGAGGGCGTTTGCGAGAAGGCGATACGAAGCAGGAGGGTGATTCCACGATAGGAGAAAATACCCTGCGATGGTTCCAGGACAGGGAGTATGCTCTCATCGATTTGGGTTCCACTTTTCCTCTTTCCGTATTTAGCTTATAAGGAACCGCGAATATTGACTGAACCATCCGGCTATCGTGATTCGTGAAACCGGGTAGATTTTTTGTTGGACCGGATGGATTGCAGTTCCGGAGGAATAATAGAAGCAAAAGGAGATATTTTTGTATAAATTTGGAGGCGGAGGATCCGCTGTCGGACGAGAGGTAGGACGACATGAAGCGGTTTCCCTTTCACGAAGCGGTTACGAAGTCAAAAGAATCGTGTGGCCCGCAGAAAGGCATACGTGTAGGGCATCCATTCGAGGGAATCTACCTGTTTTGCTGTTCGATGGAGGTGCGGAGATGAGGATGAAATCTCTATTCCGGAGAAGCGGATGGAGATCACGTGCCGTTCTGACACCATATTCTTTGGAGGCGGACGCGTCGAGAGGTCATCACGAGGGAAGCAAATGACCGAGGATGAAACATTGATTTGCTCTTGAGCATGCATCACTATAAACTCATCTCCTTTTGTTGCTTAAATGTACAAACTGTGGTCAACATTTATCCTGTCATTTCTCATTGTGTTAAAGTTCCACACACACCAGTAGCAAAACTTTACATGGAACTGAACTCGGGAGCCAAGGACGTCTCGTCCACTTTATTCGACTCCATTGGCAACTAATATTATCTAACTAAATACCAGAGATACCTTGCAGTGGAATCAAGCTGAGAGAAGAGGAGTCTAAAGAGAAGAAAGAAAATGATTAAAGTTTTGCTTAGTAGTGGAAAGGAGGCGATGGAAGGCATGGAGAGTAGCGGTGGAAGAAAGATGGAGAGATGCTGGCAAAAGAGACAGAAGGTTAAGGCAGAGGAGTGCCGGTGGAGAGAGATGATGATAAGCGGGCAAGCAGTTCTTTTTTCTTCTTCTTTTCTTCTTTTTCTTTTTTTTAAATTAATTTTTTTATAAATTATATTAAAATTTTAAAAAATTTATATGGCTTGTAATATAACATCTATTTAAAAATATAAAAAATAATACATATTTTTTTACTTAAAATATAATTTTAATTTTTAATATCTGATAAATTGTTTCATAATTAACTGATGTCAGCGTGGGTTTTACAAGTTAATTTTTTTAGAAAAAATAATTCTTAATTTAAAAGAAAGAAGAAGTGGTTTGAACCTCATTTTAAAACGTAAATAATTAAACAAAGTGGATGTCTCTGCAAAATTCCTCAGCTCATCAGTGGACCCATTTTTCCAATTTGCACGGGTTTCTGTCGACGTGTTCCTGTGAGCCTCGGAACCCGGACCAGGATACAATGAGCGGCTCGACGGAGAGGGGGAGGAAGGACAAAGGGAGCTCCCTCGCGAACTCCGAAAAAGACGTCGAGGCTCTCCTCCGCGCCGCCCAGGACGACCTCCTCCTCAAGCTCCGCGTCGACTCCCACCCGATTTCCTCCCACCCCTCCTCTTCCTTCTCTGCCTCCTCCGCCGCCTCCGCCGGCTTGAACCCCGACCTGGTCCATCGCTTGGAGGCCCTCAAATCGAACCCTCCTCCCTCCCCGGCGGCGCCGCCGCCCCCACCCTCCAAACCCGCTGAGAAAGGAGCAGTAGCAGCGGCAGCAACGGAAGGCGGTGATGATGAGTGGGGGAGGATCCTCGGGGTCGATTTGGCGGCGCGGTTCGCCGCCCTCAAGGGCTCTTCCTCGGGGCACAATCCAGGGTTCCAGCGACCGGATCTGGTGCCGAATCTTGGAGATTCCAATGACGAAGCCGGCGCCGTCACCGATGGCGATGATGGAGCTTCGGAGAAGGAGGTGGAGAAGGTGATGCAATGGGCTATGGACGCAGCTCGCCTTGATCCTTTGAAAAGCGACAAGGATGGTGATGATGATGTTGACGGGGTAAATACTGATGATGATGATGAAAAGGAGGAGGAGGAGGAGGATTTGAATGAGAAGAAGAGGAAGGAGATGAACAAAGGGAAGCCCAAAAAGTGGTTTTTCTTCTGATTGGTTTGTTCTAGGTACTGAAGCTATGAAATTTGAGATGGAAGTAGCCGAGGCTTATTCTCTATATGCCTAACAAGTGTGCCCCTGTTAACCAAGAAGGTAGGTTATCGTATTTGGTATTCAATAAAAGTGGCCCTTCTTGGTTTCATGACAAGCTACTCTTTTGTTCACGGATGCTTTGATCAGGAACATGAAAGTAGAAAAAAAAAGTGGGTTGTAAAATATTTTTCAGATTTTGTAAGGGAAATGTTCGCAATTTTCTAGGTCATTCTAAAATGATTATCACTGTTGAAATGAAAATAATGACTGTTATTTTCCTAGTCAATTGATTTATTGGACCTTTTTGGTTTTAGAATGGTGGTCATTGTAACGACATATATTGCAAAAAATTCTGGAAAAATGATGGCTTTACATGATCAAGTTTCTGTCCATACAATAAATTATCTCTCAAATTTTTGATTGAATTAAATATATATTTGAATTGATATGGTTATTTGAATTTTAAAAAATATTTTAATATGATTGGCAATGAGAAAAGCTAAATAACAGATACTATAAATTATAATGTTCCTTCTGTCAATTGACAGTTTGAACTTTAACACATTATAACTTGATTCTTAGCATATACATCATATTTGGTTTAATTTAGCTAGTTCAGCTGTAAATCTGTAAATTTTTATTCTGAAATTGCCATTAGCTTTTGAAGTAGAATTTATTAAAAGACATTATTCTGATAATATATCAGCGCAAGTATAAGAAAATTATTTTCACTTGCTAAAATACATTTCCTATGCTCACGTTTCATCAATCCTATATTTGTTCAAACTCCATCATACATACACCTACTCGGAATCTTGATAGATATGCAATGTTACCTAGACAATCTTGCATGGGCGAGGAGTGTCTAAATGTCGGACATGGCAGTCTCCGAAAACCTAGGCACGAGGACACAGTGCATATATACAATACGAATATGTGTTTGTGCTGATGCTTATTCGAAAAAAGAGAAAATTAGAGTTGTAGATGCTATTTGACCAATAAATTCAATAGAATATCCATGAATTCGCAAGTTGTTTGACTTATTAACTAGATTTATTTAAAGTTAATTAAGATATGTTGAGATACTTAATTGATAGCTAACCATGATGCATTTGTATTTAAGCATAATGACATTTTGCATAAAGTGTTTATATAACTTTGATAACTTTATATCAAAGACACTTTGTTTAGAGTGTGTTTGCACTTGTATGAAAAATGAATACTTTGCTTGAAATGTACATAAAACTCTTCAGAACACTTCACTTGAAGTATCCATCATTTAAAATTAAGAATTCCCTGCATGACACTCTAAAAAAAGTGCCAAGTGTCAGACACGTTTTGCCTACATTAGCAGAACACTTCAAAAATGGAGTGTCTAGCCATGCCATGTCATGTGTTGGTTCCAAGTGTCCACAGTGTCAACACTTTCAAACAACTTAAAAATGGAGTGACTAGTTAACATAGTAAATATTGCATTCTATGTAATCAAGAAGTCTGAGTATCTTTTCTCTCTAAACATGCATAATCACTTGCTCATATGTGTTTGCTTGCATGCTTACAAGCATGTTTATGTCGAAATTGTGCTTCATATATTCCAAGGTTAGACTGGGCTTGACTCAAATTCAATTTGGGCCTTGAATCTGAAAAATTCTTGGTTCAAACCTATCCATCTTTAGCGAATCCACAAGCTCATCTGTCGTGCAACCCTCCTTGCCCCTAGACATGGTTGATTTTAAAACTTTATTTCTTATTTAATCTTTGACAATGGAGTGACTAACATTTTAGCCATGGATGTACATCAACATTGGTGCCTAAAAATGTCATTTCCTGATAAAGGCATGAGATATGGATCAATTAAATGAATTTTTTTTGATTCTCTAAAAGCTTATATAGGGCACCTATCTTGACTCACATATATGGTCAAAATACTAACTTTACCATGAAAGCTTTAATGAGAAGCTTGTAGTCAAATAATTGATGCCATGAGATAGAAAAAAAGCTATATTTTAGGATTACTTTTCGGTACATATAAGCTTAAAAATATGCACCATAAAAACTTCGCATTTACCATATTTCAACAAAAACTCTATAAATCTAAAAGATCTCCATAACGGACCAAACTTAGTTAAAGTAATAGATCAAATATTGATAGGTCATAAATAATTGTAAATGCATTCATGGTAGCAAATACGTCAAAGATATGAGCTAATGAATCCATCTTTTTTTTATTTTTTTCTTTTTATATGACCACAATTTAAGGGGATTTTATTGGCTTTCTTGGTTATGGCCTATGCTGAAGACAACATTAAGAAAAATTATGATATCAACTATATGGGAGGCATAATTAAGCAAAATTCACTTTATGTGAGAGAGAGGTGCACAAATTGGTGCATGTATATCTTCGAGTACCAGCCATAAGAAGCCACCGTGAAGCCTTCCATCTATTGCTCTGTTCTCACATCTCCTCATCTTACAATTCACAATTCTATAAGTGCTCACTTTGGTAATCCAATTTGAATTAATTCTCACTCTCCCTAGGGAAGAAAAATAAGAAAACTGCATTGTTATAAGTAGAAATATATTTATCATATTTTGTAAATAATGAGAAAAAGTCTTTGATCGGGCAGGGATCGATAGTTGTCCATGCTTCCTCGTGTGCGGTGCACGTGTCCGACAATAGTTTTGTGTGTAACCAACTTGTAATCCATGATTATGTATGACCATAATTGTATAGTTTTTAATTATAACCGTAGCCAGTTATCTCTTTCCATTTGTGACTCATCGTGATCATCACCTCCCTTTCCAGCCTGTTCGTACACAGAAAAAAGACTTTAACTTTGAAAGGGAATAATTCCTACTCATATTTCCACTTCTCCTCTCTGAAGTGTGATCTGTATGATGGCTTCTCTCCTGGGCAAGTAATCCTCCTCTGATCCCCATAACTTCAGCGAATTCTGATCATTTGAACCAAACCAGTGCTTTGTGAACTCCTTCTTCACACTATAGCCCGTCTTCCTATGATCATGTTTTGACATGGGCCTTGTTTTTCCTCAATTCTAATTGACTCTTTGTTATGCTATTTTATCTGTGTTTTTTTGTCATGATGGCAAAAGTTATGACTTCTTTGATTAATTTTATGAGAGGCAATGATTTGGCTGAGGTACTTATGTTGCAAATACTGCAATTTCTGATTAATATTCAGAGCAGGCACTTGTTTCTTGGTGCATGTAATAAAATTGTGCTATTTTTATAGCCGTTTTTAAGATAAAATAAAAGAATAGTAGTTTGGATGGCTCTTTATGTGGACAACTGCTGCACATCTATTTATTTTTTAATGATTTTCTATCTTAGTTGGAAAATGATTGTGATTTTTTTTGACTAATATATGTGAATATAATACAGGAATCCTCCTTTTTGTTTTTTTTCATTCGTCCTATATTACATTTTTCCTCTCTTGTTGATAGTTAACTTATTTTTGTGTTTCTCTATGTCAGATAATAAATTAGCATGGAGCTCTGTGACTGATTTATGAATATTCTTCCCCTGCATATTTTTTTTCTGTTTCATCTCTCTCTCTCTCTCTCTCTTTCTCTACATTTGAGAAATGCAAGTCGGAATGCTGTCTTCTGGTTTCAAGCTTGTAACCTCTTCCCAACATATATGCTTGGAGAAGGATACCATGTAGTTGACCAAAGTCCCATTGGCATTCATAATATTTAGTTTAGATGTTCTTTCCTCCTCTTTTTCCTTTTTCTTTTTAATGTTCATGGATATTTCTTGCAGTTTACAATCTTTGAGAGATGAGTTTGGAGAGCATTGGTATGCATGTTGGTTTTTCAAGATGCATGTTTATGCCCTTTGAGTCCATCTCTTCCTATTTTGGAGGTACCAGAGAAAATTGAGCACATAGTTGGACATAATATTATCATTAGAATGTTTACTGAGAAAACATCATCCAGCATCATAATAATTTATCAAGTAAGATTTGCATCCTGAACTATGTATTTATTAATTTGTTGAGTTGGTAGGGAAAGCGCATTGTAGTTTTTGACTAATGAATGAGAGTCTAATCCATACCTCTTTGTCTGTCTTTGCTTTTATTCTTTAACTTTTTTTAATGTTTGTGTAACATTTTATTTAGGTGTATATTATTGACCTCCAGTTCAAGATAATTTTGAGTATTGACATGAATGTGCATGTTTTGTTCTGTTATGATTTGACTAATCATGCGATCAGTTTGTGGCTTAAGCATTGTTTTTGATTCAAATTTTGAATTACTCTTTGTTGGTTTTGATCCTACCTGGATGTAATAGGAAATTCATGTGTCTTGGACAATGCTAACCTCGGGTTTGAGGTTGTAGATTTTTCTGTTGCTTGCTTTGTGATTTTTCATCTTTGGAATGGCTCAGTAACATTTGTTGGCACTGTGGTTGGCCAGTGGCAACTAATATATTCTCAAAACCATGCTGGTTTGAGTTATTTTTGCTATTTCCTTGTTCTATTTTCTTGTTGCTTTTGTGGGCATTACCTCTACCCTACAAAATTTTTAGCAAGTAGAGATTGTAGCAGAGAATTTTTTTATGCAGCTTGCCTCAACATAGTTGTGCCATACTCAGATCTGTATTTTACTTTTCTATTGAAATCTTTCTAGCCATTTATTCTGGCATCATGGAAACTGAAGATATTTTAGTTTATGATTGTTGGATATCGGTTTTATCTTAAGCCCTTTCCCATTCCCCTCCAACTCTTTTTTTTGCCCCCCCACCCCTTCCCCCTCTCACTCCCCCTCCCCACCCCATCTCTGTCTCTGTCTCTGTCTCTCTCTCTCTCTCTCTCTCCAAAGTGTAGATTTTTCACTATGTTCTTATGTGGTGTTACAGTTTATTTTCTTGTTTCAAATACATGTTTGGATGTCTGATTTTTGTTTGAGATAGTATTTTTTTGCTAGGGCAAATCTAACTGCATAAAGTGTAGCTCAAATAATATTTCTTTTTTAAGATTTTCTATATGCTAATATGAATTTTGCATATATTTTGTTGAAAGTTTGTAGGAAGTGAAGATCTTAAGGTTAGAGAGTTGACTTTCTCCTTCCTTGCTTGCTCTGTGGCTTCTATGATAGTATGCAAATGTCCCCTTTATGTATGAAGGTAGTTTGTTGTACAGCTTGTAAGTTGTTTGCAATCAAGAACCTCTTTAACCCAAAGTACCTGTGGATACCTCCTGTTATCGGTTATCTTGTTAATGATCTTTGATGACATGCTGATCTATGCCTCATTGATATATTCAAGATCTAAGCCCGTTACTATCTTTCTTGATTTAATTTTATTATATTTACTTCTTGATTTTTGCTATGAAATTTTAGGAATCAGTAACTATAAGGGAATAATCTGTTGAGAATTTAGTTTTATCGATGATCTTTGTATATTCTTTTTCCTGTTCTCTTTGTGTTCCTTTTGAAGCTTTTGGTTTTTACTTGGTGGTTTTTTGTGGGTTTATGTGCTTTCAGTTTGTTTTACGAATGTCATATCATATGCTTGATAGCTGTGATCCTTAAGCCATAGGCATTTCCTTTTTTCATTTCATTTTGTTTCACATGGATTCTATTGCAAGTACATATGAGTAAACAGTGTCTGCAATAAAATGATTGATTTGTTCAGAAATTTGTGATGCAGATGGCAAGTTACAATAAAAAAATGCAACCCGTACAATTTGAACTGAAAAATGCTTATGGCAAGGAAAGGTTGATACCAAAAGATCAGATCAGTTGTTTACAATTATCACGCATGTTTCAAGAATTTTTGGGTGAACCAATTGATTGTAACTCATTCGAGATGATAGACATGTTATAGAGATCATCGCTTTTCTATTGCTATGTACGTTCCTTTAAAAACTGATGGAGATGTGTTGAGAATGTTTAGAGACTTAGGTGATGGTCATAAAATTCATATATACTCTCTGTCTAACATATTGGGTGGCACCCCTTGTGTCTCTGACGCTTGCTCTTCTACTTCTCCAATACCTTGTGTCTCTGATGCTTGTTCTTCTACTTCACCACCTCGGGTCTCTGATGCCTGTACTTCAATCCGTCGACCCATGCCCAGGTGATCCAATCGATTGGCTAAATATAATGCTTCTACTTCTCGGAGGCATTAGCTAAGCCTCAAAGGTTTGGCATCATATGCTTTCTTGGTTTACTATTGTTGCATTTATGTAGATTGCTTTTTGTCAACTGATGCATGGGTCTGACAGCAATAGTTGTATTATTAAAAAGACATCAATTAGATCTCAACTTAAAATGGGTTATCTAATATTATGACATTTTTATTTATGTACAGTTTGGCCATATCATGCCAGTTGCCAAGATGCGTCAGTTTGGTTCTCACAAGATGGACAGATGAATGTTTGTGGATTAGGAAGATAGCTTTTGTCTGAGTTACATACTTGAAGTTGACTGGTTGGACTTTATGTGAAGAGAATGTAGCTGTTTATTGCAACTTCTGTGTTTAAAGTAGTTTGCACAGTTTGGGAAGGATCTTTTACTTTTTAGATGCTATTCATATCAATTTGGTTAATAATCTAGTTATCCGAGAGGGACAATTAAATTAAAGTGTTGTATCTAAAATATCCTGTGTTTTCTCTCTCCAGGGTCATGTATCTATATAATTGTGCGAGCATATAGTTTCTACTTATGGTCCTAATAATATGGTTGCTGCTTTATTCCTAACTGCAGTGTTCTGATTATGCTCATCCATCTTTCTTTTTCTATTCAATGTGCTATTTCTAAGTTTATAATTTCTATGCATGTTGTAATTCCTCATTTCTAAGAGACTTATTATTAGGAATGGAATTTTCAGTTGTACTTTGTTAGGTATTCATTTGTTTTCTTCCTTTCGTAATTTGTGAGGATTTAAGCTTCAGAAGCTAAGTTCATCTCATGCAAGGTTTAGTTATAATTCTCTATAAAAAGAGTATATGTGCATTGTTGCACATACTAGTGTCCTTCATTGTTGAGCTATTTATCTCCTAAATATGACAAAATTTTAAGCAGTAAAGTATTGACCGATCGACAACTCTGTCAGGATTCTTTCCAAAATTACTTGACTTTAGTTATAGGGCTCATTTGGTTCGTGGGGGAAAAAAAAGAGGAAAAGTATGATCAACAGGAAAGTAATGAGATGTCTCTTCTTTGGTTGGAGTTTTTAAAGGAGAGAGATGGGAAAGTCGTATTTCCATGGGAATATGATTTCCACATTTCATGGAGAAGTCTTTTTCATGAAAAATATGGAAAAATTACTTTCTTATGAGGCAAGAAATACTCCATCTTTATTTTTTCTTAAAAAGGCCCTTCAGGATTAAAGAGGCATTAAAGATCAAATTTTTATTAAAGATATAATAGGAATTACATATAACTTTTTCAGGAAAGTGGATGGTCAACCAAACATAAGCACTCTGAAAATCTGTCACTTTTTCAGGTTTAACCAAACATGCCAAAAGTTCTAGACTTCTCTTTCTAGGAATCTTCTTTTCAGGAATTATATTCTTAGAAGCAAAAATGCTTCTCGCAAACCAAACGAGCCGCTAATAGCTGCAGATTAGGTCACCTGGTGGCTTGTGCCGGCTGAAGCAATCGCCAAAGCTGGAATCACAGGTCTGGCCTGGTGATCATTCTCCACTCTATCCTTTCTCTTTTCCTATCGAGTTTGACACGACAGACATTTTGTATATGGTCAAATGGACCTTGTTGGCTTCCCCATAAGCATTTCATACTATATGAGGTACAAATATTTTCTTCTTTTTTTTTTTCCTTTTTGCTGATGTTCAGAGGGAGAAACTCTACCATATATGTAGCAAGCATTTTATGTTATATTGTAAACAAAAAGATTTACTTATTGCTAATATTTATAGATACACTTATTTTATTGAGATTGGATATCCATTTCTAGATTTGTCACTCTAACACAGGTATCGGCACTTTAATGAACATACCTTCCCCGAAGTGTCGTTTCATCAAATGTTACAAAGACAATTTATTGATTTAAGGTATAATGTTATGGTTGTGCTATGGGATGTCAATGGGGTCGATAACCTCCTAACATATTTTAAAACCGATCTGAAATATAGAATTTAGGTCCAAATGTTAAGAGTTCCAAAATGTTATTAGCTTGGCTTTGAAGTTAGATGGATCACATTCAGAGAGCGTGTATACGTAGTGTAAAGACAAGTCTTCGCATCCATTACAAAATTTTATTATCCAAACTTTGCAAACTAAACAAATATAAATTTTTGGTGTAATCTAGATAATTTAAAAGGTTTATATAAAAAAAAATATGTATTTTGGAGGTTTATGTATGAATCAAGTCGTAGTAAAATCAAAGAATTGTATCATTTGTATCATTTTTCGAAAATTTATATATCTTGGACAATTTGATGCCTAAATTTAAAAAACAATTATAATATATCATTTATTTTATATGTATACTTTAATTATATATTACATCCAACTGTTTAGATTTTTGATTTCTGACTCATAAACCAGGAGCCCTATCCAGTGTAACCCACCAGCATAGCAGTCTTTACTGGGCCTCCCTTCCACCGAAAAATATTCAATATAGATCGCAAATTTTCGCATGCCCTTTCCAATTCGTGGATTGTCCTATATGTAAGTACGTCATCTCAATGCTATCTCAGTACCGACGAATTAGATGGTAACTCTACCAAACAAACCATACAATCAATTCTTTCCTGTGGCTAATGACCTTGATTGGACCAGTCCCTGTTGTCTCTAGGACATGGACCTCAATGTGAGAGCCACCCCTTGCCTTGTCTTTTGTTTGTTGGCAACTTGGAAGGAATGGAAGGCCAACACCTGTCATCCACCACTTGACTGCTATTTATTCTGATGTATATAAAATATCTGGCAGGTATGACACTCCAAAAGCATAGGCACACCCTTGACCAATTTCTTTGAACGAAGCTTTTCATTTTAAACGGGTCTTATGATCTAACATCAGCAATAATGGCATTGATTGGCCCTCCATTTACTCAAACTCCCAAAGACATGGACTCAAATGTATTCCTTGTTCACATTGTGTTATTTTATGCTTTTATTTGCTGATTGTTCTTTTCTACTAATCTTTTACCAGAACAAGTAAACTGGTCATTAGCTTTAGCATTAATTATAGAGAGATTAAGGTGATCAAACTAAAAAATAATAAGTTTGAAAGGATAACTATGCACCTGAAGTGGATACCCGAGAAATGTGTTGGAAAGTAAAACTGGGGAGAGTTACAGATTCAGTACTGCCAAGGGTAAGGCTGCTCCTCAAGTTTGGGGGAGCTTATGATTTGTTACATGAGGGGCCTTTACAGCTAGCTATGACTTTCTTGTTGGCGTGGGAGACTTTGTTTCATGGAAAGATCCTCACTGGAAAAATCCTAGAAAATTTCTCAGACAAATATTTCCTCTTTCTGGAGGAATTAGCTCGGTGTATCGGCCTGAGCATAAAAACCCTAATTCAGGCCAGTTGCGCCGAATTAATTTGGACTGCAAGTGAATTCGATCGTTCTGAAAACACATAGAATCTAAAGCTTTAGAGTCTAGAACCATGCTTTTATTCAAATTCCAGACCCGGATCAAAGTCCTAAACAAGGTGCTGTCTTGGTCTCCAAAATTGATCTAACCATGTCAAAACTTGAAGTATACTAACTTGGTTTCAGAAGGTCTGAGCCAAGAGAAAAAGTCCTAGAAGATGCATACTTTGGTGGATGCACCATGGACTACTCTACAGTTATATATCCTCACCTATAATCTAAATGAAGCAAGTTTAGATTACATGCAAGCAATTAGCATGCGCTTGGACCATAAACCTAAAAAGATCTAAAACTGTGCTGTGTCCACCAAGTAGCTTCAAAACTTGTGAGGCCTTCAGTCAAATGCCATATATCTAACAAGATGGGGTGGTATGGGATATCCTTGTCCTTGGCTTTCTTGATCTAGTTGCTTGTAGTGATGGAGTCTCCTTACAGTTGAATAGCATTTACATGTGGGAATAGAGTAGCCCACCTGAGACCCTCCCAAGCTCCTCGTAGTTCAGCTTTGGGGACCAAACGCTCAGTGCAAGAGAGTCCCCCCATTTAAATCCAAAAATTTAGAAGTTTAGAAGAAGGTTTTTCTTTTGCAAATATATCTATGTACATATGTCTTATTGCATTTAAATCCTTTGAAACACTATCTGTATATATACCCGTCAGATCATCCTTTTTTGCAAGGATAACCTTCAATTAGATTTTGACTAACGATATTAAAGAACAACCATTTTAAGGCTTAAAAGACACTATTAGCCGTTTGCACTAATATCCTAAAATTTAATATTTAACTTATATTGTCAAGAGCTATATTTTTGCAAAAATTTTGCAAGGATGTAATGAAAAGGGCAATAAAATCATTTTATACTTAAGATACTTATTTTTATGTATCGTTAGTCAAAAAGCTAATAAAAGGGATATCTTTGCAATAATAGAAAGATTTGACAAAAATTCTTTTAGAAATGGCACAAAAAGGGATTGACAGATACTAAAATCACTTTTCTTGCAACAATCAGGTTCTTGGTCCATCACTGAACAACTGCCCAAATTTCCATTCTGATTAGGTCTCAGGTTTGGTATTTTAGTTTTAATTATAGTACTTTGTGAAGAACATTGTATATTAGAAGCTATTAATGTCCAACAAGATCACCAAGATTATAATGGATTAGAGGCGTGCACATCTTCTCAAAAATTGCATCCATTCTGATTTTGATAGTATGAATTTTCTTAATTGTATTGTTTATATTGCACCATGAGGTTTGTACGGATTGCATACACTTCAATATTTTCTATTGGTATTTCTTGATTTCGAGGATGGATTATCCAGTCAACTCTATCTAGAATCATCGGATACATTGAACTACTTGAAGCCTAGTTGAATACTATAGTATCTTACAGTTATCTATCAAGATCACTGAGATCTTAAAATGGATCTTGAATAATCTCTCCAAGATACGACTAAGCTGAAAGTGACCTTATCCGCGTTCCAATTTTGATGCAGCAAACAAAGAGAGAGGATCCCTATAGAACATGCAAAAGTTCAGAGCCTCAAAATTTCCTTTATCTTTGTATCAAAAAAAAAAAAAAAAAAATCCTTTATCTGGTTGGTTTGTTGCTTGTGGGACCTATGTCCTTTTCAAGACCGTTTGGTGGTTCCTAAAGTTTGCCGGCCAGCGGCGGCAGCAACTGATCTTGGGCGTCCAATGACTAAGCCGTCGAGGATGGACGGTCGGATTTAGAGATGGCACGTGGTGGGTACGTGCGTGCGCATCCTTTGACCGCGCATCCTCCCCTCACTCCCGCAAAATATTAAGTAGTGCTTCGGGCTAAGTCGTGTCTCTTTTTCTTTTTTTTTCTTTTTTTTTTTTCTTTCTTCTTTTTCGCATGCTAGAGCCGGCGAGTCATACCTAAAAAATAAATAAATAAATAAATAAATTTCGGAATGCTCTCAGTAAATCCTTTTTTCCAACTCATAGGCTTTTCAACACGTATGAAGCTATCCAGCTCTATTAATCTTCCCGTAAACATACTTGAAAAACAATATCGTCTCTTACCATTGCTTGAACATATCAAAATATTAGTAAGTAAACTTCTAAATTCAGCTAATTATCGTGGCTGACACGCCCTCGGGACACTCCGGTAAGTGCCAAAGTCATATTGTGTGAACCAGTCCACTCATACCATATGGTACGGAGCATATACTGGCCTATTTTAATCATACACGAAACGGTCCGTTGTTTGTTAGTGCCACCGGTCACGTAAGTAAGGCTGCTGACGATGGACTTTTTGGAAGCATGAGGAGTTGTTCTGCTGTATATTCAACAACACGAAACAGCTTCTCTTTATGCTCTGTTTTTAAGGCATTGGACTCGCCTGGTTTGAATAGCTGCAGCTCGTCAGCACTCGATGGTATGATTCAATATCCAAGCTCTACCGAACGTCAGAGCAATGGATTCAATGGAAGTCATGATATTTTACGGATGAACGCATAAAAGTTATATGAGGATGATGTATCGTTTGTTTGCCACGTCAGGGTCCGACGGTAGCGTGATGGTCGAGACGATGGATGGGGAAAGCGACTAGTGCGCATGGAAATTTGTATGCGAGCTTGGAGACTGCGGGTCGGGCAGGAACCGCGTTCATCTGACGCGGTCGCGGGCTGGCTCAATTGGCTCGCCTTTTTTGGAGGGACAGCTAGGTCTTTGGCTCCTAAATTTCACATAAAAAATTTACGGTTTCCGATCCGATCTGGTCAGGTTCATGCCCACGATTGACCTAACATAGAGAAAAAATCTTGGTCAAATCTCAACCTATCTTCTAAATTTTGTCAGCATATACTCGTTGACAATCAAACAAGCTTTACTTTGCAGCGAATATAAACTGACACAACTCAAAATATTGATTGAATGTATCAATATATATAGGTCAAAATTATTTAAATTTATCTCTTATTTATGCAAACTCAATCTATAAAGATTCATTTGGTTTGCTTGGAGGAGTCAACATTTTGAGTTATTCAATCAATAAATATCGCACTATCAAGTTCTATTCCATTCTCGTACAAATTCTTACCTTACATGATAATTCAAGATTTTGCATGAGTGTTATTATCGAGACCCACCAAATCAAAAAACGGAATTAGGCAGTTGCCTGTTGTTGTTAAAACTATTAATACGAGGCTACTCCTATAAATGGATGCCAGAGTAAGAAGAGTTGCCAATCAAGAAATGAGATTAATTCCCGGACCGGTTCAACCAAGATGGTCTCAACCCCGGTTCATGGACCTTGATCCGGTCCAAGCAGAAATATAACCCTCAAAAATTTTATAAAAAAAAAGAAGAAGAAAACAGCAGAGTGGTAGCCAAGTCAGATTGCAATACAAGGAAACGGTCCAATCTACTGCAAGCTCTGAACTCTTCATCCCACTATATAATGAGCCGGCCGTCCGAATCTTCTTCCACGCCCTTCCTGTCAATCTCCACACCATCATGGCCTGAAAACCATACTCCAATTTCTCCTCCTCTTCGCGAACTCATCTTGCTTTCCCTCTCGAAAACCTTCCAAAGGCTAAACCAATAGCTACTATGAAGGAGTACCAAGGCGGCTCCTCCCTCTCCATGTCCGCCCGCTACCGCTCCCTCCTCAGCCTCCGCGGCAACCAAGTCGCCTCCATGGAGCAAGGCCAAGAACAGCAACTCCACGAGCTCGACCTTTTCCTCTCCCACGTCGCCGACCGCCTCCTCTCCCTCCTACCCCCGGACTCTCCCAAAGACTGTCCCCAGAAGCCTGAGCCTTTCCTCTCTCTCGCCTTTCTCTCGAACCTTCTTGACGCCCTCC
This sequence comes from Phoenix dactylifera, assembly GCF_009389715.1. Taxonomy (NCBI): domain Eukaryota; kingdom Viridiplantae; phylum Streptophyta; class Magnoliopsida; order Arecales; family Arecaceae; genus Phoenix; species Phoenix dactylifera. Next base: position 5,735,606 of record NC_052408.1, read on the forward strand.
TCGCCGTCGACGCCGAGTTCCGGCCTCTCATCCTCCTACTCGCCCGCGGCGGTCCACCCGCCGCCGCCGCCACCTCTCGCCCCGTCGCCGACCTTCTGGACCGCGCCGTCAAGTCCCTCGACCTTTGCAACGCCGTCTGCCTCTCCCTCCACTCCGTCCGCCACTGGCTCCGCCACGCCCGCATCGCCTCCTCCGCCCTCCTCCTCCCCCGACCCGCCCTCCTCCGCGCCCACCGGGCCCTCTCCAAGCTCCTACCCTCCGATTCCGGCCTCCTCCGGACCGAGCGCGCGGGATCCTGCCGGCGGGAGGCGAGCTCGAGATCTTTGTCTTGGAGCGTGTCGAGGAACTGGTCGGCGCACCTCGCCGCCCCGCGCGGCGGCGAGGGGGGAGGAGCGGGGCTGGCGGCGGCGGTATACACGATGAGCGCCGTGCTGGTCTTCGCGATGTGGGCGCTTGGGGCGGCGGTGCCGTGCCAGGAGAGGGGCGGGCTGCCCGTGACCCCGCCGCGGCACCTGCCGTGGGCCGCGGCGATGGTGGGGCTGCAGGAAAGGATCGCGGAGGAGTGGCGGCGGAGGGATCGGAAGGCGACGGCGGGGCTGCTGGCGGAGATGCAGGAGGTTGAGAGGTGCGGAAGGGGGCTGATGGAGGTCGTGGAGGAGGCCGCCGGCGGAGGCGGAGGAGGGGGGGCGTTGCTGGAGAGGGAGAGGGCGGAGGCCGTGGCGGAGATGGCGGCGGAGCTGGCGGAGGCGTGTCGGAGGCTGGAGGAGGGGTTGGGGCCGCTCGAGAGGCAGGTGAGGGAGGTGTTCCACCGGGTGGTGGGGAGCCGCGCGGAGGTGCTCCGGTGCTTGGAACAGGGCGCGCGCCCTGCTACTTTGCCCAATCTTATCTTGTAGACACACTAAAACCTAAAGCATTAGGTTTACTTTGGCTTTTTTTTATAGGAGTTTCTAGTTATAAAATTCTTTTGTTTTGTTTACATATGAATGATGTAACAATAACTAGATAATTTTTTTTTTTCAATCTTTTGGTTGGAGTTTGGTGAGTCAGCAAGGAGTGGAGCCTAAGATCCAGAGCAATCTGGGAACTCCATTTTTGTTTTAAGAGTCAATTTAGTTATTGACTACATGGATTTGTAACATGTGTTTGTGATTGTCATTTTATCTGCTTTTTGTAAATGTACTTGAAGTTGATTTAATTTGTGGATACAATGCTTTTGCTTATAGTCAATTTATTCAAAGTGCTTCTAAAGAAAGGAGTTATTATACTGAAGTGTCTCTTGGTTTTTCATCAGATCAAATTGAAACTGATGCCATGAAATGGGAGATATTAACAGGGATTGAAAGAAATTTGGATTTTTTGGCTTGTAACATTTTACCTCTGAGAAGTATCCCTTTTCTTCCGATTCCCTGAGGGAGATCCTAGGGTTGTTGCATACTTACATGAGCTTAAAATTTAATCATGACGTAGCTACTGCAATCAGCTAATTACTTGACCGATGTCCTGGATAGATCTATTTTCTGCACTACTTTATTGATCTAGATTCCGGTCCTCACTGCATACAGAATTAATGCGAATTCAATCTCTAATTGTAAAAATTGCCTATAGTCTACTTAATCATGTACTACCGCAAAGTCCATATCAATTTGGATAGAATTTGTCTATTAAGAGTCAACAAAGTGTTTCAAATATTGACCCTGCAAGTGGTGGAATACTTTATAGTGGAAAAAATAAACCTAACTTTAACTTCTAAAGCAAAAGGTAATTCATCATTAAAAATTTTACACAAACAATTGATTTTTGGGCACAAACAATAGATTTTTGGGGGGCATTGAAAGCTCTCATGGTTGAGAAATTACTGTCTATACCAGATGCACCAGCATGACCGTGCACAATGCCAATCATGATCGATAGTTCCTATTGGTGGTGCACCGAGATGCACGCTTGATGAATGGAGCTAATAGAAATTAGCATTTATTATTGGCTGTATGCGCACCTGCGTGGTGCATGCAGTATAGGCAATAATTTCTCCCCATGGTCTCATATGCATTTTTGTAAGGACATTGCCTCTTTCTATAGGATTTGGTAACGATGTACTTACTTTCAACAAGGATCTAGCCTTATCTTGTTCTAAGTGGTTATTGCTAGAAATAATAACCTATGACCTAATGCTGAACACCACTATATTCAAGTTTCATGGCTTCAACGAAACCAATAATATTAAAGTTGTCCAACAAAATCTATCTTTGCCTGAAGGGCCCCTCCTTCTTCTTCTTCTTCTTCTTCTTCTTCTTCTTCTTCTTCTTCTTCTTTTTACTCTAGCGGGTTAGTCATACAATGCGTGTACGAACACGCCCAATAAAATTAGAAAAAACAAGCTCACGGAGTAGTCGAGGCAACTCTCCCTCCCCTGACCACATGGTACTCCCTGAATAGTTTGCCACATAAGCGGCCACTCATTCGGCAGCCCCATTGGCCTCTCTAAATACATGCTTGGCCTAAAAGGCTTCTACATCCCTCATCATCATCATCCAGATGTCTCATAGCAAGGGTGGTCCAAGGTCGCATCTCTCGGACCCTCCTAGCTCGCATCTCTCGGATCCTCCTAAATCCATCTAATCACCATGGCCGAGTCGCTCTCCAAGATAACTGAAGTGGTTTGTAGTACTTGTCTCGCATGTCGAAGGCTCGCCTAGTCAGTCCTCAACTCTGCTCCAGAGACCGAAATGTTAAATATTGGTAGCCACTCGCTGCCACCATCTTGAAGTGCGGATCTCAAATGACAAATTCCACACCTTCTCTCATGCCTTCATCCACAATAGACCCATCGAAGTTGCCTGAAGAGCTTTTACTACTCGATCACTATTCCATGACAATTGCTTCAATCGAAAGTTCATCTTGTCATTTTAAGAACTGCATTGTCTTAGGTCAATAATTGTCCATTTGTTTCTATGTACTACAAAGAGACAAAAGAGAGAGAGAGTGCTTCAGCTACTTAAAGTAAGAACCATGTTTCACCTTAATAAATTTGCTATGGAGGTTATTAGTAATGACAAAACCATGCTTCTCCTTGCTTCATGAAAGGAGCTTTGCTCATCCTGCTCACATTTTCTATTTATTCAGCCCCCCAGCATACATGTTATAGGCAATGTGCCCCAATTAACATGATGCGGGATGTGGGTGAGCTCCCATTAGAAGTTGAGACTCGAGGGTTTTCACTTGACCTGATTGTTATATAATAAGTGGACTTGGTGAAATTCATGACAAAAAGATCATGTTGGTGTACGTTCTAGCGTTCATAGAAAAATACATGAATAATTCTCCAGCCTCAGTTCTTGACGTATTCCTTTTAGTAATGATGGAAGTGGAACACTTTCTGCTACTTCATAGCGTACATGAGCTTAACAAACACAAGGAGTTCCACCAAATATTTACCATGCTCTACAAAAAGAGAATGGAAAAGTGAAAGGCCCTTGAAAACTTCTTCCCAAAACCTTAGGAAGCCAACTTATTGTATTAGAAGCCTAATCATCAAGGTATGTGACCAAGTGCCTTCAACCATTGTAAACCTACCAAAAGCTTATAGCAAATGAGGAAGTTTTAGCAAATTATTAAAATATCTCTCAACATGTCTTACTCTTTTCCATATGCCGATGGAATTCCATGACTTGAACTAATTTAGTTTTGTAATACAAAGAGAAATGATAACCATGTGCTAGAAGTCATCAAGATATTACATAGATGTGGAAAATTATACCATCATTCTTAAAGGGTATTGCTATATATATATTTGTGTGACATACATTTATGATCCCACACTCTGGGCCATGTCGATCGGATTCTTCTTTTTCCTTTGTTTTTTGCCATGGTTTTTATATTTGTTAATTAATAAGCAAAAAATTACAAAATCTTTCCTTTGTTGTACTTCAAAACGATGTTCTCTTCTAAATAGAGGTGTGCTGTTCATAGAGTTTGGCCATCATCAGGATCATTTTGGACTAGCTTAGAGCATGTTTCTGTTATGTACTTCTAAAATCCAATGCATATAAAAGTGTATTTTTTATTAGGACCAATGCATATTAGTGACATGCGGATTTTCTAAGCAACAAGAAGATTTAAATCTTTAGAAAGAAGAGAAACGATAATCTGGGATTCTTTTTCGCTAAGAGAGTCTTCCATTAACGCTACTCTTACCAATATCTAGTTCTTTTTTAAAAAGTAATCATTTTTTTCTCTTTCTCAACCAAGTCTCTTATCCACGAATGCAAACATTTTTTTCTTCGAGACAGCTCCTTTCTTTTCTTGATATGAGACCCACAAACTGGAAATGTTTCCAAGAGACCTGTCTCGAAGTCTTGTCCATTATACGGAGAAAAGAATATCTATATAGAAGTATGGAGATGATATGAGCACAGCTGGAGCTTGCAGGGTTTCATGCTGGAGTTCAGGGTCGAGCACAGAAGTTAATGATGGGCGATCCATGGCCACGACTTTCTGGCAACGGGACAGTGAAGGAGCCTATATCGCGTTGACTTGCCATTCCAGCCACAAACGGCAGATCCTGCTTGAATTTGTGGCTGAACCTTGTCCTCCCAAATCCAGTGCAAGGTGGGCCAGAGACCATATTTAGGCATGGTACTTATACCAAGTCAAAAAATTCAAATAATATATTTTAGCTTTTTTTAAATAAAATTCTAAATTGATATAAATATTATCCATACAAATTCAGTTCATAATCTATATAGACTAGCAGATACTATAGTACAGAGCCCTGTGAACTGACCAAGAGCTTATTATGGTGTTCATGATTAGATTTGAATAGCTTTGGATCCTTAATCTGACGAGAATGCCAGAGTTTAAATAGCAGGAGTACATGATGACTTGTGTAGGCATATGTTAAGTCCACATCGGCTATGCTTGGATGTTAAGATAGAACCAAGAAATTCAAATAGCATTTTTTAGCTAGCTTTTTTGAATAAATTTATGCAAGTTGTTAAAGTTATCTATGTTAAAATAGTAATAAAAATATTAAAATTCTATCCCAGCCTAATAAGTTTTCCAACACCCAATTCTCGACACGTGCTTTGCACGTGCCACGGGAATGGTTGGATCTAACCTTTTACACGGGAGAACTAGGATTTCCGAAATTTTCTATGAGAATGGATGGATCTAACCTTTTACAAAGGAGAACGAGGATAAATATTACATTGTATGATTCCAATGAGATCCTAGATTTTCAATAGATAGAAGTACAACTCGTATAAGTCCTTTCATAAAAAGATTTCTTTTTGAGAGTCTTTCCATAAAATACTTACGTTTTAATGATAAAATTTATCGAATTTGGAGTTGCGCAGGAAACAAAAAGGAGAGAGGATCCGAGTTCTCTCTAGGCTGGAATCCCAAATTGCATCTTTTATGCGGACTCTACTTTATAAATATTTGAGACTTCACTCCTGGGGGTCCAGCTCTACAGGAGTTCCCATTATATATAATAAAATTAGATTGTAGGCTTGACATGATTATCTTTCAGTAACTATGAAACCACTACAGTTTCATCCCATTGGGCAGCCAGATTTAGATTGCTATGATTGGTTTATACAATTAGTTATCAGATGCATATAAATTACATGGAACCTGATTAATAAGAGGAATTTAGACAATGACTAGTCTCGACTAAAATAATTAACATCAGAACCATGTTTTAAGTTGCTGGATTCAATCATCTTCACATGAGATGACAGCGAGCATCCACACACTGCCCACTGCCCCGCATTGTTGCGAGAACTGAGACATGTAAAATATCTTAACACAAAAATGCAACATGATAGCCATATCATTGATGTATCAAATTTAGCCCATCCAGCGAGCAATTTATGCATGTCATAAATACTGGCAGAGGAACCAACCATAGGTCAATAACGTAGTCCAGGAACGATCTAGTTCATATGGGCATATGGTGGACACCATATAATGAGCTCCAGCTCTGTACTCAGTGGTCTTGATAATATTATCCTGCTACTCCGATTTTAAGTTTTTATAGGACAGAGGTCCTCTATACTTCCTTTCAGTGGGCCCCTTATTGGCCGCAGCTTGATCTCATAAAGCTTTGGCCATAACTTCCCTGTCACTGAAAACATTACAACATATCTAGGGTCATGACACTGATGTATGCAAAGCATGCAACAGCTAATATATGTAAGAGAGGCATGTTGAGCTGAAAACTAGTCAGTACAATTCATACTGGAAATATGGTGGGGAATGGTGTAATTACCAAATAGACGGTTCTTTCCTTCGTCCCAAGCAATACCATTCAGAACATCAATATCCTGCAAGGTTGTAAAGTTCTTGAAGTCACTATATGTGGAAAATAAATATATCAATACAGATGAATGTATCTGCTAAATTAGCAATATGCCAAGTAATCTGCGTGCGTATTTGTACCAAAAAGAAAGTAATCTGCGTACATGCACATCCTACAATGCATCTAGGAGAGGATTTGGTTTGACATAAGCTATGTTTAAAAAAGTCGATTTATGCACAGCTTGATGTCAGTTAAAGTAAGACTAGCAAAAAAGAGGCAAAGATAATCATATCTCAGGTAAACGGCTAGAGGGCCTCACCAATTAAAAAGTAACCAGAAATGATGGGATCCACTTTTTTAAAATTTTGTATTGTTAGAATTTCTTATTTCGAGGTGAAATGCCTCGAAGGAATACAAAATCATGGTGGAGAAGGTCATAGCAGCAAAGGCCATTAGAATTTATATTTTATGTATCAGCATAATTCATTTTGTTATTAATTTCTGGGGGGAAGGATTGCTGAAAGATGAGAAAACAATCAGTTATTCATTAAGGTATAATTTGATTTGAGCAAATAAAAGCCGAAGATAAGTGTCTCTCACATAATTGGATCCACCAAATATAGAAAATGATGAGCTAGAGCTTCTATGAAGGCTAAGCTAGGGCACATTAGCTACATAAATCTTCCTAGGGCATTATACTAAATATATATCATGAGAGGAGACAAATCCAGTAAGAACACCACAAAAAGAGGTGAGAGTACATTACACATGAACACAAGTTTAAACAAATTAAAGAACAGAAGAATGAAAAAGAGTGCTCAAACATAAGAATGAGAAAACACCTATGATGGATGGACACAAGGGGTCTGGTGTACAATACAAGAGTTAAGGGCAGTGTCACATGGACTCACATCCAGCTCAAATAATCCATGTCGAAATGTATCAACAGTTTCGATAAGCATCAGATACTATGACTAGTTGCCAAATTCTTTACTCCCAAATTTCAAAAATTGGTCAAGAGTGGAACTCTTCCAGTAACAGATACAATTACAGTGGCATTCACAGTGGGCTTTCACTGTTTATGATTAAAGAAAGGATGTAGTAAAAGGACCTTTTGCAAAATGCCATATATCTTGGAGTTTGGATGAGGAATAAGTAGTTTGATAGCAACACTGGTGGGAAGACATATAACAGTAAGCATTCAGTGTTTCTGAAGCACGTGGAATATCATGGATTAAAATGTTGTGTCAGCATGCATAATCTGGCACAGATATGCACCATGCCAGTGCCTTCTTGGCACATGGCATTGGCATTGTACCAGATGCATGCTAATGCTTAGCACACAACAGTGCCAGTGCATGCCAAGCACTGCTACATGGTACTTGCTATGCAGTGAGAGGCTGGCACACTACAAGCACATAATACCTTAAGCCATGTCGAAGATAACATGCCATTTACCTTCATAGTATGACCCCAAACCGTGACAAAGGAACATATCAGGATTTATATTAGTGATCATCACTTAAAGAATAATAATAGCATCAGTGATTTAATTGCATCTTTCAACATGCACATCAAACAGATTCAAAAATTGAAAGGGTTGAAATGCCTCGGCAAAAAAAGGGTTGAAATTAAAAGTAACATCATGAATTAATCAAACATCACAAATTAATCAATAATAAATTAACAACAAATGAGTACTATGACTTTAAGGTCTGCTATACCGACCCATAATGCTTCATATCAACATACCATAGAGTTGATCATGGGCCAGACTTGGGCTCAAAACATGTCAAATTTTAAATAGGCCCGGCCCAAAGCCCAACTAAAAATGAATATACTTTAGGGCCAAGGCCCAGCCCATGATCAATTCTACATACCGGTAAGGTACCAAAATGGAACCAACGTCCGATTTGGTATGAGTCAAACCGATCTTAAGCATGCAGAACCACCCCATACCGACCCGTACCACCCGGTTTTGGATGGCATTATGAGCAAAAGTGACAAAAATGTATGGGGAGCTTACATCAACATAGATATGTATCATATCGTATTAATCCAATAATGTATTAGTATGGTGTTTGGTACTGGTCTTGTGGAGCTTGAGGAGATTTATACAGAATGAGCTATCATAATTAAATATTAACATTTTATATCATAAAATATGAAATTATATAATTTGAGAAATTTTATTCTTACATCCTTATAATATCCTTTTTTTCTCCTCTTGCTGAATCAGCCATATAGACATGCAATCAAGTCCAACACAGACATCCATGTCCACGAAATAGTAGTAGAGGGTGTATTTTGCAGCTTTGCAAAATTGAAAATTGAGAACATGTACTTGCAAATGCTCATGTATGTAGAATTTCATGCAAGTACTTCCATGCAAAATAATTGTTACACAATTTACCCTTGTGATATTGGTAAAATATAAAACTGCAGTATATCATTTGTGCATCATAGTTGGAATGAAGTTGAACTGGAAGTTGGCAATATTAGAAAGGTGAATGTTAGTAATATCTACATTGTAGGAAGTTGAAGATTCTGAGAGAATTGAGATAAAGAGTTACCAAAGACAGTTTCATCACGGTCAACCAGCCCCAAATCAGTTTGTAAAGGAAAGTAGGGACTAAAGAGTAGATGTTATGGTATTTTTTGTGATAATTCTCAATGAATGGCGATGTGACTAATGGAAAATATTACACAATGGCTTTAAGAAGTGGAGGAAAAAGATAAAAGAAACAGCTAGACTACCACTTCTGTGTTTGCAAAGGATAAAATAAGAGGAAAAGATATGAAATCACTATGGTCTGATAATAATCTGGATATAAGCATAAGGAAATTCAGACTCACTGTATGTCCAGATCTTAACAACCCTTCCCTGTAAAGAACCAAAAGGAAAAAAAAATCACGATTATAACACAACTAGGAAAAAAGGACACTTAGAAAAATGAAAGGAGCACACCTTAATTCATTGAGAAGGATCCAACCAAGCACTGTGCCATCTTTCTGAGAAATTCTAGCTATGCAATCTGTCTACACCATGTAAGTTTAAATTTTAGAATAATACTTTAAGATGTTATGAAAGCAAATTGACAAGATATCACATCTAATTTACATATCATTCCATATTAAAAATATTTGAATATACAATACTTTAGCACCCATATAATGTGAGGTCAGGTTTCTAAACCATGATAATTTTGATAGGGGTGAACCAAACTTAATCTAAATCATGACCATTGGTTAAAATAATTAAAAAAGAAACAAGATTGTAAATGACACTATGTATTATAGACAAGTAAAACCAATAGTACTTTGAAATCCTTACAGATTATCTCACCTGCCAGATATTTGCCCAAACTTCACCACTTACATACTCCAATTCATTAACATAAGGAATTTCAAGATCACCATATCTTACAGTTACCATTCTTGTGACTGCGCCATATTAAAGAACAATCAGAACTAATGACATACAAAAATTTGATAGTACAACTCTTACAGATTAAGAGACCTTTCAAGGTTAGAGGATCAATCTGATAGAGTGTTGAACTTCCGTCACTCCCAAATAATACTTTTCCATCAGTCGCTAGGCCCCATCCATCTTGCATCTGATGAACGAAATTCTCATGCTGCACCATGCATATTTGGTTAGTTAATGTTCAAAGTATACATTATATCTGGTATATATTATATTTCATTTTTGAACTTATCATCAAATGTTGCTTGCTTTCGAATTTGGAGGGTTAATTTTCTACTAGGTCTCTATTTCATGTTGCTTGCTTTCCTAAGAGCAAGGAGGGAAACCCATTCACATTATATTGATTTTGGTTCCTATAACTGGGGATGCACCACTCAAGACTCGAACCTCGAATCTATGTTTGCTAAGCAAAAGGTTATAACTTATAACCACCAGGTTAAGCCTTGATTCATTACGAGGTTGCTGTCTCAAGTTCACAAATTTATACATTTTAGGTTCTCGTATTACTCATTACTCATGAATATGTCTTTGTATGTTTTATGTACGGCATATGAACTGAAGACAGCCATTACAGGATGAGCCATGAGGAGGTACAAGATAAGATTTGGTTGAGGAAGAAGTGAATAGGTTCTTTCTTAAAGTTTCACTAGGAATGTAGGGAAAAAAATATTACAGAGTACTGACCATTTAAATTTTTGATTAGATGTTCTATAGAGTAAAAAAAAATAAAAGGGAATTTTAAGCAAGAATCATAAGGATTAAGGACAAATAGCAAACAATATAATGCACCTTAAAATAAGGATGACTTTGATATTTTAAAATGTGGTACATATGTATCAGTCTTCTAACCGCATATCATATCCTTTATGTGGATATTATATGACGACTAGGCCACATACAGACCAAAAAAACAGTTTGCTTAACACTTCGCAGACACTGGATTCAAAAACCATTGGAACGAGATAGTACAACCAGTAACCTACCATTCTGATGCAAAACAGGCACTAGCGCGGGTTCCAGGATGCCGAAACCTTGTAATAGATGCATATCGGCCGTACCAATTCATACTAGAGTGTACTGACGATACCATACTAGCTGTTTGGTGCATACTGATAATACCCAGTTTGGTACATACTGTCAATATTGCTACATGTCATTTAGATGGAAAAATGATAGGAGGTTTGGTGTCGGTATTTAAAACCTCATCAGGCACATATGCAATCTTAGTAGATATGGTTGCATGTGGTGTGCATTATTGGCGCAAGGTGGTAAATCTTTAATTGTCACTTGGATTGCTTCTACCTAGTTTAATAAAAAGAGAACTTAATAATTATTTTATTACTTATCAATCAAAAAAGACCATTTCTATCAAACATGCAGGAATGTATCATTTATCACTACTTTGATACTTTCAAAATCTCAATATGGAAGGGTTAGGAGCAATTACTCTATGTTTGATAGTAGAGAAAATATAGAGATAAGGATAAATTTTTATTCTTTAATTTCAGTAGTAAAGATAAAGAAAAGTGATGAAAAAGAAACATGACACCATTTTGGCTCTAGACTTCATGGTAATGGCATAGGCACTAATCATGATTATGGCAATGGCTATGAAATAGTATAAAAAATATTAGCAACATGGTGAGGATGGCAATTTCTGACCCAGATCCACCAACCTACTAAAAATAAATGGGTTAGGTTAGGAATCTTTTTTAAACGGCTTAGGTTTGGGTTGTTCAAGGCCAACAAGACTATAAATGGGTCAGTTTTGGGTTTGACCTCTCTGCCTGACTGGTCAGCATGTATTGGACAAAACCCATAAAACCTAGTCCTAGATCCCAAGGATAGTGATAATAGTGAGGTGCAGACATAGGTTATCCAAGGCCTGATTCAGGTGGTTAGGAAGGTCATCCAATTGATGGCTCAAAGAGAGAACAAAAATAATGAAGAGATTGTTGGAGAGAAAATATTTATGGCATTTTCTTTCCATTTTAGTCTAATCTCTCATTTTATTTGGATGCTCAACCCGGAATCCCTTCTACTTGGCCTTATTTCCTTTCCATTTTTCAATGCAGATAACTAACAATTGAAGCCTTATAAACACATCGGATATGGATCCATATAAAATTAAGAGGCCAACTATGGGTTTGCTCCTCAATTAATTATAAATGGGCTGAGTATACGGCGTGGGCTTTTTAGTTTGTTTTAATCCTTTTTCAATTCTTAATTTTTTTAAGCAATTCTAATATATCTTATATAAATTTGAAATATCTTTAGGATAAAGCCTCTCAAACTATATAATCAAGCAAAATACATTATAGTCCACAGTGAGTTTTTATATTTTATCAACTTGTTCCTCATTCCTGGTTTTTTCCTTGAGTGTGTTTTCTAGTTTAACATCACTGCTGATATCAGTCCCTAACCCAGATCGAAGAGGTGGAGGCATTAGATTGACAGCCAGTCTTAAAAAGCATGTCAGACTAAGAGACCAGTACAAGTTCAGTACTAAGAAAATGAGGATTCCTAAAGCCAATCCTAAACATTTGAGACAAGATTTGATAGTGATGGTTACGTAATTTATGCTCTAGAAAGCGAACATTCAGGAAACAACATGACCGCAATTAAAAAACTCAGTTGCATGAAACACAACATATTCACATTAAGGCCTGTTTGGTTGCCTGTAACTGGGAATTCAATTCAATTCAGCCCAGGGGAGCCCAATTTGGACATTTGGTTGGCCCAAAGTGGAGTAGAAGTGGGTTCCTTCATTGTCCCAATTTAGGGAGAAATGGTCAGCGAAGTGAGCTCATGCTCAGCCCACTTACAAACCAATCAGGCCCTAAGCAAAATTACAAAGTAATGTGGAATTAAGCAAGATTTCAAGAATATGCCGAGATGTCTGGGTGAAGAATAGACCTTGCTAAGATTATGTCGATCATAGATGAAACCAGTTTTCGTCAGCCAAGCCACTTGAAACAACCTACAAATTAAAGAACACAAAATTTAGATCATTCTACATCAGTTTACTACATGGGAAACTATAATTACCTGAGAATTGTGATCCGGAAAAGCCTCAAAGTTATATGACAAAATTCTTACAACAATTTTGCATATTAAAAGTAGTCATGATATGTTTGAAAGGTACTCCTTAACATGTTCGTCATGATAGCTGCATGAACAAACATAAACTTTGTTTTATCCATCACTCACTTGCTTTTTAGAAATTTATTCATTAATTAATTTAGTGTTTTTTTTTTAAGTTATGCTACTATGAGAAATCAACATTGGTTTATAGGGACACGTTACAACCTTATCTAAAAATAAAAGAACAGCTACAGGTGCCATAAGCAACACAATGTATATGTGTATATTTATATGTATTTGAGAGTATACAGCTTTACATATGTATACAAACATATATCACACGAAAGAGGGAGAAGGGAAGTGAGTTGAGCTGCAAATTATATGACAATTCAATAAATTAATTATTCAAAGTTCCACACCATTGATCATTATCTATAACATTTAAAATGCCTTTACGAGCAAAAGTCATTCAATCTAGAGTTTTCTTCTATCCATAAGTGGTAATAGGATAATTAGCTTTTAAGTGATGAAATATTGATGACTTGTTTTGCATTTTAGAAGCACCTGAACTCTCACGTTCACATGTACTAGTGCACACGGGTCATTCAAGAGCAAGAAGCACTTAATGGAAGGTTGTGATCCTATCAATAAAGTTTTTTGTGAGAACAACGGATAAATGATACGAATTAATTTATGTACTTCTGTTTCTCATCCAATTAGTATAGACTAGAGAGACAATATGGAGGGGCGTATCCACTAAAAAAAGACAATATGTAATCCTCTTCTTTCTCTTTCTCATGCAATAAGCCATGCTTGTAGCATTGTCAAAAGATTCCAAGTAACATCGCCTTCTTGTAGTAATAGTTCTTTCAGGACATTCAGATGTTGCAACATCTGACATGCACCAGATATGTTTCTATCTATTAATAATATCAAATGGGACCTTATAAATGCTTCCTTGGACTCCCATATTCATATTCTTCAAGACTTCTGAGTTGTGATTCTGCCACTTTCGACTTACTACAGTTATTCCCAGAATCCAAGTTCAAGATAACCAAATTCCAACTTCACCTAAAGAACCTAATATTCAATTAGGTAAGACTTATCACATTGATGTCTCCTTACCACATTAAGCCCTGCTTAGTCTGATTTTTTATTCCTTTCCTCTATGGAGTTGAGCTTGGCTCAATGTCTAGTAATAAAATAGTCCAACTTCTCATCCATTCCTGACTGCTGTATTCTGCTAGTTTCTCTTTATCATGGTCTTCTCCTTAGCTGTGTTCAAACTGTTTCTTCTTTTCTGTGTGATTATCTAATTATCTTCAGGAGAGATCACTGATTGGTGCAACAGTAAAAGTATTGGTCTGCCAAGCAAATGGTGCAAGTTCAAGTCCTAGGGCAACTACTTTGTACAAAAAAGTGCCAGAGGTTAGGACTGTCTCCAGTTCGCCCCTCCTAGGATCCCAGATCGCTAGGATCATAACTGCATATTGTCCTTTTGTCATCTATTTTCAGGCTCACTGTGAACATAACATGATTTTATAAGAGGCACAAGGCTCATGAGCCTATTATTTCTGGGAACCTTAATCCCCTCCTACAGGTTACATTATTTATTATAGCTACAATTAAGATGTGAAGGTTCTGCAGAATGCTTTGCAGGTTTATCAGTTGCTCAAGGGTTTGGCATGGTAGCATGTTATTTAACTCGCTGCCAGTTTGATATCACTTAGCTTCAGTGACATACATTGACGAATTAGAAAGTAGAGTTGTAATTGTGCAACACAAGCAGTATAGGGTAATTATATTGTAATTAACTTTTTTGCCTCATGTGAATAAATTGAAAAGGAAGGAATAGCAAGGAGAGAACAAAAAATAGAAAATGTTCCATCATGATAGCAAAGACTAAAAGAGAAGCACTGAATTATTTTTTATACACAACAAACTGGCTCCATGGAGTTCAACATTAGAACGATCCAGGAGAGTAAGTTCAACTATTAGATGTTTTGTAGTAACCTTTCACCCAAAAGAGTAAGACCTTCTCCAAATACCGATCCATCCATTGCGTAGTAAGACTGGACCTGGAAATCGATCAAACAAGAAATGATGGTCATTACTGAGGCTACACATTTTCTTCAGAACTGTACCAGAACAATCCTTTTAAAATAAAAAGAACCGCTCATTTTTGAGTTGAAATTTTCAGAATTAATGATTGTAATAAAAGATGCACTAAGCATCAAAACCAGCTAACCCTTTAGATCTCACGACACACCAGATGCATGTAAGATACGCTACAGCATCTACATGCAATTCCATCAGACATTTATTTGGCCACACATACCATGACCTTACAGTTAAAACTAAAAATTGAAAATTAAATTAACATCAAGTGACTTGTATATAAAATGAATATACACTTCAAACCTGATTCTTAGCAATCTGGATCCTTCCCATGATTCTATGTTTCACATGGTTTTCAAAATAATAGGTATCATGCAGGCCAGCATATCTTAGAAGTAGCAACACATATTGGTATGTAATAACTACACAATGCATAATTAATCATGGCTCAACAATGTGCTGTATGCTCTGATACTGTGAAAAAGCGATGCTTCCAAGAAACAGAAAATTCTTTATTCTGTTTAGATTGGTGGATGTTTGAACCTTTGAATACTATTTCAAGTGAATCCCATTAAATTCTTTTTCTTCATACAAAATAACTTGAATCAGTTATATGATTATAAATCTTTGCATACTCTTAGAGCATACTTAACTTTAAATGATGACCCAGTAATCAGTCAGATACTGGTCCAAGATGAAGACATACCGACAATAGGTTTATTGCATCCAAACATGGAAATTATCAATGGATTAACTTGTCAAGCACAATGCCACTAGTTAAATTAATACTACAAATTTCATTAAAACTGCAAAACATACTGTTAAATTGAGTTACCTTTCCAGTCTGGAGAAGAACTTGTCTGACTGATGACTGAGTTTGACAGAAGGAAACAAAAATAAGGGTCTTAGTAAAGCAATAGAATCAAACATATAAAAGTGCAACAGTTGTTCAGAAATATCATAAAAATTATGCTAATAGTTTGATAACAAAAGACTAAATACACGTGATACTATTGTACAAGTATAAAGTACTCCAAGATAGATGAACTTTGGCTCTTCAAATTCTTGAAGCACTCCAAATCCTTTCCCTAAACATGACTTGCATTGCCTTATCTATGCCCTATATGGATTAAAAGTGCCTATCAGTTTATTTCTTATTGCACACATATCATTTTGCAAAAGAAAAAAAAATAAAACTGTTCTCCCCAGCCCAGACATTCTTCCATATACCATACTAAAAATAACTATTGAGTGACAAAAACAAGAATTTATTCAAGGAAATATTTATACTGTATGCATACATGCATAAGTATTTTTTTTCCTGCAAACATGATGTGATCATGGAAATGCAACCAAGCAAGACAAACTTGTAACTTATTAAGCAGAACAAAGCAAAATTGGGAATTCAGAAAGTAAGACATGAAAATGTTTGGATTGGTGCTACATATTGTACCTTCCAATATGATATGATGCAGACTTGTTGGTATAATAAATGCCATTTGAAATGTAGATCATATTAGGCTCTATCAACATAAATCATATAGCATTGAGCAATGTTAAGCCACTACACTAAGTTACACAATGATATGATCTGATACCGCCTTAAGATATATCCAGCACAGGTCCAGGACCATGAATAGTTACATGAGTGTCCCTATATGGTCTCGTACCCATGTTGACCTGGTGAAAGGAAATCAGCTCATCTTTTGTAGAACAATCAGCAAGAGTTGCACAAGCAACATGCCAAAAATGCTGTCAATCAAAGATATCCGCAAGGGTGATGTGAAAGTTTTCTTTTGGTATTTATTATCATATTATGATTGTCTATTTAGTTATCTAAATACATCAGCTATAAAGTGTCAAGTTTTAGTAGTTTACCTCTTTTTACTTTCTCGAGTTAATGAGGAGATAAATGATAAGTATAATCTTTAATGAGCCAAGACCTCAGAAAAGAACATATTTACAGTACTTCATAAGGACTAATGTGAAGAACTAAATGGATGCAAGCACCGTTTACAGTAATGACATATAAAAAAAAATACAATATATAACTACATGCATTTAATCAGACAGTCACTTTATATGTGAGAAAGAAATGTTTGAATACAATATATTTGTCAATTCTGCTAAAAAAAAGACAAAGAAAATTTAAATAACTAGGCATTAAAAATCTTCAAAAATTGAAATATGTAATGAAATTTTGATTAACTGTAGTTCAAGAATACATGTTCATGGTATAAAACACCAGTAAACTTTGTAGATTTTATTTTTACACAATTATAATGTCAACTGAAAATTATTGAAATTAGACAATAACGAAACTTATGTATCACAAATAGTCTAAATGTTGTATTTCAACTTTCCAGGATTCTTTTGTTTTTTCTTCCTTTCAAAGAATTTTTCCTTATTTTTCATGACTGAAACTCCAAAACTCAGAGAGAAACAGCTGAAACCGCAGAAACTATGACTCCATGAGCCTGACCAAAACCATAACCAAGTTTTCAGACCTTGAAGTTAAAGAAAAGAAACCTTTTGATTTTGGAGGATATAAATGGAAATTATTTTTCAAATGAGCCAGCAAGCAATATAAAATATTTTTTTTGCTTTGATATTGCTTTTCTGATATAGTTCTATCTTCCATATGCACACACAAATTTGGTTCAATTATAAATAATTTAGTAGGGGTTAAGTTTTAAATAGCCTACCTAATATGTATGAAACATGGCTTAGTGAAACAAGAAATAGGATACTGGATGCATAAAGGTTTAAATCTTAGATTTGTCCAAGATCTAGTGATGGTTTTCATATGAAATAGTATGACATCTAGACACATATAAAACACGACTCTATGTTAATTAGGGACAGCGATATAACTTACACTTTTCATAATTGTCAGCAAATCATGGGCTCGGAGATAGAAGCCAATGATAACTAGATTATGCCAACAGGCATTGGAACAAGACTGAATCATATTGTTAACAAGGGCAAACTTGAAAACTTTAATGTAGAGGGCTCGATTGCTTAAGTAGGAACTAATACAGCAGTTCAATTAGGTGACAATTTTCAGGGAAATGGCAGAGTTTAAATATAAGAAACAAACTTAGTATATATAGGTTGAAGGGAGCAGCTTCAGATATAAAACCTTTTCACTAAAGATACAACTATGAAAAGTATCTACATACTGAAGAAGAATGGAGGCATTTCAACTGAAGTCAGAAAATCGCTTATGCTGAAAGTTAACAGATAAATTTTTATACCAAAATATTTTATTTTCAAAATTGATAATGTACATACCCTTTTATAAAGACCGGTTGACTCAAATAATGTATCATTTCCTCCATATACGAGACCCTGACAGGAAAGGGAAAAAAATCAAAATTCATGCCAGTAAACACAGCATCAAATTATTAAAATGAGACTAGCAATATAAAAATAGTCCAACAAAAACCATGAAAAAATTCAATATGATATCGGATAAGCCTGCTTGGAAAGAGGCTGAAGCTATAGTCTAATAGTACCTAATTGTTTCTAAGTCGATTGACACATGAATGGGTTCTTTCCGACAATGGTTAGATTATGATAATTGCACTCAATTTTCGACCCAATTTGAATATTAAGAACCGCATGCCTGCCGTATACACAGGTAGAATGCCTAATATACTATTGTCTTGCATCTTCTATTATTATTCTTACAAGACGATAGATAAAGAAATGACTCATTAAAGAAAAGAATCATGCGTAGCTTAAATTTAAGAACTTTAGCAGTAAGAAAATAAAATCATAAGAATGAACAGAGGAAAGATTTAATCACCATATAAAGGCAGCAGAAAAATAGTTTGGCTTAGTGAATTGAACTTGACTAAATATTTTATACTTGTCATTTTCAGCATTTTACATAAAACATGATTTCCCTCGACTCCATAAGTTCCCTTTTCAACAGTCAAATTGTCGCATGTTCTGTGAGATTCCCATGTTACAATTCAGGAAGGCGTCTTCTTTTGCGATCGACCAAGATCACAAAACAATAGAAAAATAAACAGTCAAATACTCGAGAAAGGGAGGGGGGGGGTGTTAGAGAGACAGAGAAACCATACCTGGGTGAAGGCCCCGGGGTCATGGGGAAACTCATCGACGATGTCGAAAGAGTAGAATCGAGGAGAGGAAACGATGGACGCCGTCAACTTCCAAGCGAGATTGATGAGGAGAAGGACGCAGACGAAGATCAGGACGAAAGGGATCGAGATTCCTCTCCTCCAGAAGCTTCTGTGGCGGGAGGCGGTAGCGGCGGCCGTCCTTGGGCGCGGTGGAGGGGAAGAGGCCATGGTAGTGTCGGCGCTTGTCCGCCTCGGCTTCCCCCTCCTCCGGGACCCAACGGCCATTTCTTGGGGTCGGAACGCCCGTAACCAGTTTACTGTAATAAAAAAAATATATATTCTCAATCAGATGAACTTGTTGCACAGCAAAACTCTTCAGAAGCCAAGGCTGTCACCGCCCGGTAATTATGCGCGACGCGCCGTGAGATCCAGAGGAAAGGGGGGAAATTTGGAAGGAGAATCGAAATGGAATGGAAAAGAGGGCAGGAATAAAGATCATGATTTCCATTTTATTATTTAGTGCAAGAAATATCACAATAAAAAGGAATACTCAATATCGGTTAGATACTAATATTTAATTGAACTAGTCATACATCAAAATATTACCAATTTTATATATCTTTGATTTAGTTTTTTAGTTTCTTTCTTGCTTCATTTTTACTTTTGTTATTATCTTTATTTTATTTTATTTTTCAATATAGTTTAGTTTTAATATTTTAATTTAAATTTTAGTCTGCTTATTCATGATTTTACTATATTTTCTATTCGTGTTTTCTAATTTTAAATAATATATTTTCTTGTATTTTCCTTTTATATTTTTGATACTTTAATGAGGTATGCTATTGTTTTTTAATATCCTAAGTTTTTGCCTTTTTATTTTAATTTATTGTTTTAATTGAATTTCATATATTTATTGAGCGTATTTTATATTTTTTATCCAATACTATTTAATAATTTATGTTTAAATTTTTTAAATTCCTTCACGTAACATTGATTCCACAATTCTCATTTGTTAGTGTAATACATACTAAACCTTTAATAACAATTAATGTAATATTACGATCATGTTACTTGATATTTTTATTTTTTTGATGTAGTAATAATTATTGATTAAATATAGTTAATTATTTATAGTTTATGGTGCATCATAATCATTGATAATTAACTCGTATCAAATATAATATGTGTTGCTATTTTATAATAAATATTATTAATTGGTTCATTTTCTAAAATTACCATTCTCCTATTCCTCATTGGTCATTCGTCTTTTTTAGGAATAAAATATATTTGTCATACCACTCCAAAAAAAATATATCAGTAAATATCAGAAATAAAATATATGAAAACTCAGAATGGATATTTGTCCCAGCCATCCACAATATCGATTCCGTATGATTAATAACATATGATGCCATCACCCAGCTTGTAACACAGTTAGCTTCTCTATATATTTATTTTACTACAAAAAACTAAAGAGCTACCATCATTTTCCAACAATTTTGACGTAAAGAATAGTTAATAATGTCCGAAATAGTCGAACAAGAAAGCCACCAAATAGCTGTCAAGGAGTTCCTTTCAATATAATATGTGAAGCCTTTAAAATTTTTGCAGCATACAACATACCTTCCCACGCAGCATGCAATTCCACCACAGAAAATATAATATCAAATAATATAGCACCTCCTACCATGACTAATGCACCACTCATACTTCTAATAACAAAACTTGCTCTACTCAAATCATCTCTATTTAACATACTATCATCAAAATTAATCTTGAGGAAACCAGAGGATAGTAGCTCCCGGTAAAATAACCATACATGAGGATGCAAAACCTGTATATGGAGAGTCATAGTTTGCCCCCTTATCAAGGACACCTCCAAGGTAGTAGCAATTATGTATTTCTATTCTTGACAAACTGCTTTCATGAGAATCAATTTAGAACTCTAAGCATAACTTTAAAAATTACAATCATTTTTCGCCAATCAAATATTATAAGCAATATAAGCCATCAGCATATTCTCTCTACACATGTAAATGATCTCTCATGGATGGTTTGGATAGAGATATCAACAAAGAGTTGGAATTATATCCACAAAAATAAAGCAACCCTATGAACACCACTTTTCCATTTCCACCCAATGTTTCTAGTTGATAGGACATCCCATGTGAAGGCTCCCAACCCAAATCCATCTGCACGTTCTCCATTTAATATAGGAGGTAATATTTTGCCTTCCTCTTGTATTATTTAAATATTTGATAGGTTCCAGCCGTATGGAAAAATTAATATGTTTCAGATCACAACAAAATGTCATGATCCTGCAATCACGATCATGTTATAAGCATGATTTGAGGTAATAGTTGTTTTAACAAACGGCAGGTCAGATGATTTTAAGGACTTTTGACGGTATTTGATCGTAAAATATCAAAATTCACCGTACTAGTGCTGGACCCATACTGGTGCCACACTAGCATAATATTAATATGGTATGGCACGAAATTTTTTTAGCATACCGAAAGTCGGTAAACCATCGATACCGAACCAGTACGATACAATATATTTGATACTGCATAATTCGGTACAGTACGGTATATTATGCTTGATACAACTATCGATTACTTTACCAGTCTGGTAAACCAACACCTTTCTCTTGTGCTTGATTTGTGTTTCTTGTTCTGTGATTTTCGTTTCTCTGCTGGATTTCACCACTCAGGTATAAGGGAAACAATGTACAAAGTTGTCGGTGCAATCTAACTGTGTACTATATTTTCCAACAATCAGAAGAATATGTGTCTTCATTTGACTTCATGTTTAACATTTTCTTTTTTCACATTAGTTACAAATTTATGTGAATCTATCTTTGTTTAATGTTTCAGATTACCTAGAATTTAGGTGTTCACCTACTATTATGTTAGATGAGGGAAGTGATGCTTCCAGCTTGAGAATATCTATCATGAGACCTTATCATACTTGCAACAGGATGACAAGATCTCATAGAATCGTACCAAAATTACAACAGTAATTGATAAAGACCAAAGAATCATGGCACTGCATTTAAGTTAGTTTCAACAACCACTTGGGTCAACATCTTCTTGCAATAAAGTTTCAGTAGACATTACATTGCATCTGTTCCCATGAGTATTGTTGAAAGGTTGATGATCCGAAACAGATCTCGAGTCCAAGAAGGATGACTGGATTGTTTGGAAATATATGTCTGAGCTTGAAATTCACATCCTTGTCCATTAGAAGTGAGAATTGTAGCTTATAATTGTTAAAGAGAATCTCTGCATTTTAATTATCACTGCATGCATGGAAAAGGTTCGATTCAAAATTTAGCTTGTCAAGTAATGTTCTCCACAACAACTCCACAATAAACGACTAAGAAGAATGCACATCCGTTATAATTTGTTCAGTTTGTGCCAAAGATATTTAGATGGAAATATCGACATGGTTATTGATTTGAAGCATTTTATAAAGATGTCACCTATCTAAATTTTAAAACATGCCATGCATGACGTAATCACAAGCAACGCAAGTAAGTGTTATTATATAAATTTGGTATACCCAAAAGCCAGTATCTCATAAGAGAATGCAAAGGTCTTTTGCATATGGAATGAGATATAAAATAAAATTTAATTTGTAATCTTTCAAGTCTTATATATCATTCCACTAGACAGGAAAGATCATTGGCCTTCCCAAGATACCAACCTTGGTGTGTTGATGTCTGCATGACTCATTCATGAAAAAAATAATCTCAACTAGGTGCCACTTCGAATGTGATAACTTGAATCTATTGATGAACTAGTTTGGACCATTATCCTTTCATTTTCTTTTTATGGTTAGTAAAATATCTTACTTAAAAAACAAAGTATTGAAACTTTTGGTTAAGTGTAATTAAATATGCAAAACACAGTCCTCCCAGTAGTATTGGAACAATAAAGTAGTTCAAATAAATTTACTTGTCACCAACTCAAAACTTATGCTAATTATAGACTATCTCAAATATTTCAAAACAACTCAAACAAATTAGATTTAAACATGGAATATCTTACTGGTAAGTTTTCTTTTGTTGAGAGAGAAAGAGAAAGTCATTTGTGGGGCTGTAAATGGGTCAAGTCAACCCATGACTTAAACTCGATCCCAACCTAATTAGACTCAACCCTGTCCATATTTGAAGACAGATCAGGGTCAAAAACTAGACCCTATTTGAAAATTTGACCGATTTGGACTATGTAATTTTTGGTTTGACTTGACCAAGCCCAACCCATATATCATGTCTGATTTGGGTCAATAAAAAGTAGATCCGACCCAAAAACCCAAATCATATAAAATTCCTTCTCCTTCTCCTTCACGTTAAATATTTTTCTCAAGACTCATCAAATTAGTCCTTCTATGTTATCTCAACAACTGCAACTCTTTTCTACTTCCAGTTGATTATATTAAAAATATTCATTGTCTATTTGGCAGTTTCTTATATTAAAAATATTCATTGTCTATTTGGCAGTTTCTTATTTAAAAATTTTCAAGTATCTAAATTTATATTTTAAAATAAAGATTGTAAACTTCTACCTTGAGAATAATCGATTTGTTTCATGAAATTTAAGTTTTCTAATAAAAGTTTATGTTTAAGTTTTTTA
Organism: Phoenix dactylifera; assembly: GCF_009389715.1. NCBI lineage: Eukaryota > Viridiplantae > Streptophyta > Magnoliopsida > Arecales > Arecaceae > Phoenix > Phoenix dactylifera. The sequence goes on from NC_052408.1 coordinate 5,759,324, forward strand.
TTTTATTTAAAAATAGTAATTTTATATTTTTATTTTATTTAAAAATTAGTAATTTTATATTAAACTATTCAGTATTATATTTAGCTAGAAAAAGCTAATTGCTTGACTCGAACTATAAATCTAATCTAATCTAGTCCAAAGTTGGACTCGAATATTTGAGAGTAGATCCAAGTCATACTTGACACCAACCCAACCTAAAAATTTTCTATGATCCCGACGCGACCCAACCAGCTGGTAAGTTAGGTCTAAATCCAAAATCAAGATACGAATATAAAACCAAGTTGGGTCAGAATCATACATGCCCAATCTGACCCGACGTGTTTGCATACTAGTTATTTGATAGTATGATATTGTAATTTCTCACACGAGGACACTTATAGAGGATATGAAGGATATAAATGGATACCATAATTCTATATATTGCTTTTTTGTTATTGTAATGTAAAATCGACAAGTACATGAATAACAAGTATGGAACTTTCTATCGTGGTAGATCACCTTTTCTAGAAAATATTTCGGTAAACAGCTTGGCTGACATATTTTACTAGCACGAATCAGAAGGAGTTTTTTATTGTATTTTATTTCCTATAAGATGGATGGGTGTTACACCACCCAAAAAATCTTAATTTTGCTTGTGACATTTCATCCTTCAATGAGAGTTTAAGAAACCTCATCATTGCATTTGCAAGGAATTTGTCACGGAGATTATAAAACTAGAATTAATTTACTTTTTTTTTTTTTTTGAAGAGTCTCTTTGGCAAGTTTCGACATATTGAACCTTTAACTTGTTATAATAATGTATATGAGTTACAAACACGTATCATTGCATGCCAGGACCCAACTCAGATACTAGTATCATCTAATTAGGATCTTGTAAGCATGGGGCAACATGGTTAAATATAGTGTATTGCATGCAAAATCACGTACTTCACTTATCAAGAATTTTCTTTTTAAAATGTGTCTGTAATGTTTTTATAAAAGATATTTCTCAAAAAAAAATGCTCCTAGAAAAGATATGTTAGATCTAACAATATATAGTCTATACATTTGACTATATATGTTAAAAATATATAGTTTATACATTTGAGTATATAATGTTGAATGTATATAATGTATGTTAGAACTATCCCACTTATGGAAGTATTAAATATAATTATTAATAAATATTGGGGGAAGTAGTTTAATTGCTTCCTCCATTTCCCCTCTATATATGTTGAATAGGTTCCATTTCATTACTGAAAATAGAAAGGAAGCAATTTAACTTATTATCATGTGGTAGTTGATACACATGATGCATATCAAATAGAAATTGTAGAGGTCAATTTAATTGTCCTCATGAAGCACGAATAGCCTTTCTTCTGATTGCTTGAATTGCTCACGCATCTAGACCATAAATAGATGCCCCTATAGATATAGAGGACTGGAGCTCTGATACCAACATGATCTGATTGGAGAGAAGAAATATTTTTCTCAACCTGCTCAACTTGAATCTGTTAAAGAAAATAGAAGAAAATGGAAGGAATCTCGAAAGTAGAGCTTAATCCTATTTTATTTTATTAATTATCCATATCTCCTAAAGTGAGGTACATATCCCCTATTTATAATACTAGCAAGGTCTTTCCTTTCATAATTTGGGTTGGACTCTTCTCCTAGTTTGAATAGGACTAAGTATCCTAAAATAAATATGGCTAAGCATAATATTCTTAAAAAAAGATAAATTTTAAAAAAAAAATTGAAAAAAAATAAAACTTTTAAGAAGAAGATTTCGACTCTACATCAACTCTGCCTTCTATTGTTCTGCTTGATTCTTCTCAGATAGAGAGTTATGCCTGGTCAAAATTTTATTTGAAAAAAAAAACTTTAAATTTGACCCGCCTATTTTGGGGCCTAAGCGGTGAAATTTCATCCAAATTCAACTTTCTAATTATAGATCTTATAAAATTATCCAATTTCAAAAAAAAATATATCATCTCAATTGGGCATCGTATGATCAAGTTATAGCCTCCGAAAGTTTGAAATGCGACTCAACTTCTCGATATAGCAGATCTCGCTCCTAGACCCTATCCAACCCTACTCGTAATGGTCAAAATATTTCACATCGAGTCTGGTGATCATTCTGAATACTCGAAGTAGCCAAAATATTTTACATCGAGTTTAGTGATCTCTTTGAATACTTCTAGTGGCAAAATTAGTCCATATCGAGTTTAAGGATTCTCCTGGATCAGAAGATGCTTGGAGCCAAAGAGTGCAATAGGTAGAGCTACCGGTAAGTAAAGCAGGATGAAAAATAAAGGGGAGAAATTATATCAACTTAATCTACATCGAAACTTATCATGTGCATTACTATTTATTTGATCAAAACAAAAAAGATTTTGGGTAAACTTAGCATTCCATCGAGTAATGACATTTTACTCAACCGATACGATGTAAACAATGAAATCAAAAGTATTGAAAATTTGTTGAGATCCGAATTTATAAATCAAATCGGGTTACTTGATAACTAATTGTGATCCCATCAATCAATGATAAAATGTGTAATGACATCTCACAAATGCCATGCAAATTGGTAATTCAAGACTCTGCGGACAGTATGATCCCATCATCAATCTGGAAACACATGCATGATCACTGTTGGTTCAAATAGTTGAGGATCCAACATTGATGACACCACATGAATCATATACTGGTCCCATGCCTTTAGATAACACATAGGTTGGTCCATTTAAACTTCCATCTCACCTTCTCTCGTATGAAGCCAGCAAGTATGGCCCTTACCAAACCATCACCTAAAGAGGGATACCCCCACAAAGTACTATTCTTCTTTTTATTGAAACATCAAGTACTACTTAACCACAACAGTGATGAAGCTGGCTTTCTATGTTTTATATATAATCAAAATAGCCTTCAAGTTAGAAAGAGATTGGGAGGAATCCAGAAGGAGACAAGCCTAGAGAGATAACTCTAATTGAAGAAAGGATTGCGTTGTGATGATCTAAGCTCATCCTTACATGAAGAATGGATTCCTCGTGTGGATTTGCCCACCTCGCTGCAGGACGTTGTGGGGCAAATGAAGAAAAGATTTAAAGAAAGAAAGCATGGTGGAGACGTCTCATCCATATTAGACTAGGTTAGTTTAACCAACCATTTCTTGTAGAGAAACGTTCCATTTCCTATGAACACTCGGTAGGCCCTAATTCTCTATTGCTCCAGCCCAAAGTTATATGGTAATCATTTCCCCTCCCCCCCCTCCCCCCTGCTTCTCTTGTGCTTGCGATCCATCCAAGCAAAAGCCTCTCACGTCAAATGTGGTGAGTAATTGGTGTCAATCAATCAACGATCACCCACACCTTTTTTGTTTTTTTTATTGCCTCTCCCTTCATACATCTCTACATCAAACCGTATAAAACGTTACCAACAATATTTTAACAACACTAAGCAATACTCTATATATTAACACTTCAATGACATTGACTGTATACCTAGCATTCCCATTGATCGATGTATGTGCTTTTTCCATCTCCCTTGCTAGAATCATAACTAAATACAGAGCGAGACCATCAACATGGTACGTATCGTTTTCCTTGTACATGTTGTTATATGATAGAGGAATTGATAGAAATTATATACAATTCATAGGGTCTTTCTAAAAAATTTATGAACAATTATATGCTTTAGAAAATTTTCCTTCCACTCCATCTCTATAGTAGATCTTGGATGAAGCTTAATTCCATGAGCAAATGGTAGATCATTCTTTTATTTTTAGAAAAAAAAAATCCTGGCTAGATTTGGACCAGATCCTGGCTGCAAATCCAGTTAGAGTTGGGTCCAAGTCATGCTAAAGCCACATGCAAACGAACTCGGTGAGATAGCTACATACACTTCGTTTTTGGAGGAAAGATAGCTACATATATACATTTCAAAGACTAGCTAGGCGGAAACAACGAAGGCGATGGTTTTGGCCCATTTCTGGAGGGGACAATTTTGTTACTATACCAAAAAACAGCAAAGGAGAAAGCTTATGGCAATGTATCTGACGCAGATTCTACCTTACGATTTTGGGACCCAGCAACTTGCAACGTGTCCTGATGCGTTTAAGGTTCGAATGCGACACTTCATATTAGTAGTAGGCATCGCGTCATTCTACTTTTTCTTTTTTACTTTTGTTTGAGAAAATGTCGTTTTATCATCCCTCGTCATCCTATCGAGGAATCAACAAAGTTGAATTAAAAAAAATAATAATAATCTGGAATGATATATTCTTCAATTCTCAACTTCCCTTATTTTTTTTTCTTTTTTCTAGAATTTTTTTTGGCATAAATAACCTTCTAAAAATTTAAATTTGCATGAATACCCTCTTCAAATTTATATATATTTCTATATCCTCATAAAATACTATTTTTATACAAATGCCCTTAATATAACGGTTCTTCTAATACCGTTAATAAAAACTATATTTATTTTAATTAAAATATAATATAAAATTTAGAAATTATTTTTTATGTTCTATCGCGTTCGTCTTATAAATGTTTCTTTTTTCACATTTATTCAGTAAGGATATTTTAGTCATTTTAACTTGAAACCGTTAATTTTTTAATGACATTAGATGGCGTGCATATATATATATATATATATATATATATATATATATATATATATATATATATAAAAGAATAAAAAAAGAGTAGAATAGCAAAATAAGTGTTTTACGAGAGTATACATGCAAATATTACTTTTAGAATGGTTTTCATACAAAATTAGATATTTAGAAAGATATATATTCATGCTAAAAAAATCTTTTTAAAAAAAATTCTCATGGAGTGCCGGCAAAATCCTACTAGTGCAAATGGTGCTCTAAACTTTTTGGCAATAATCAATCCTCATATATATATTTGAATTTTTCATAGTCTGGTCGCTCCATATTTCAAGCAAAATAATGACCAAAGGAAATTTAAAAAGAAAAGGTATGCCTTGCGTATTCAATTTGTAAAGTGCAAGTAATGAATAATATTGTTAGGCATGTGTTATATTGTGGGCTATGCTTATTTCCAGTTGATTTGACCATACAACTCCCGGTTAGATTCTTCGATAATAAAAAAACGCTATCAATGCCAAACAAAGCCAAGTGAGGGATGGTCCATGAAGTTTTTTTTATTTTTTGTTGGTAGATAAAGTCCGTGAAGCTTTTATATATATTAGTGATGCAGATCATATTTGAGTTGCCAATGGTTAATCAAATCCTCTATGAGTCATACTGCGGCATATGGAAGTGTGGTAAAATAGTTGGAGAGAGAGAAAAATATTCTCCAAGTTAGAAAAGGATTAGCGAAGTGTGCGCAAAATATATGGTACTAAAATTGTCCTTTGCATCTCTAAAAAGCAACCTTCATCCTTTTTAGCACAAAAAATTAGTTGTGTAGGTCTAACAATGCTCATGTGTACTTTCCATCAAAAAAACAAGCAATGCTCATGAATGATAGTTGAAGAGGAACTCAATTATCTCTATTTAGACAATACACAACATTATCTAACATTCGCACGAATATGTATTGTTTTATATTCTGAGCCATAGATTGGACCATGTCAAATAGGTCAAATTAATCTAAGTAGTATACACTCAAAAAAAAGAAAGAAAATCTAAACAGTAGTCAGCTTACATACCATGAGACAATCTTACTTAACAATGCTCATGCGGATTAGGCTTATTAAATATGGAGATTTTTCTTATAGAAATTTTCACTATTTAAAAATTGCTTTCAATTTAGCTACCATGTAAAACAAGCCATTGAGTTAATAATTAATGAAAATATGACATGAAAACAATTGCCTCTGTTATATAAACAGCTGTTACAACAAATTAATTAATGGCTAAATGATAGATTCTATTTAAAGGCCACACGTATGGTTGGTTAGTTTTAGACTTTGCTGCCTCCTGCCCGTTAGCAGACGACTTGCTCCTAGTTTGCACCTCACAGTATCATGTAATTAAATAACTTACTTCACAGTATCATGTAATTAAATAACTTACTTCAGGTGACGGCAAGTATTGGTTTCTGTACGATGTGGTAAACTAGTGTCAGTCTACGTAGCGCCCACACGCACACAGACACGCAAATAGAGAGAGAGAGAGAGAGAAAGAGAGAAAGAAAGAGAGAGATCAGGGAGAGTCCGATGCCCAGTCGCTGTAGGGTTAGATAGAAAGTAACAAGGCCACGGGGGTTGGCCCATCCGGTGCAGTTGTCGGAGGCAATGACCGCTTAAAAGAGAGATTGAAGAGAGAGAGAGAGAGGGAGGGAGGGAGGGAGGGAGGGAGAGGGAGGAGGAGGAGCTAACCATTCTCGTTCGCATAAAAAGGGAGAGCTCTCCAACCAACCAACGGCGGAAGAGGAAGACAAACAGAGAGGAGAGAGGAACTAGATAATATAACAAGAGGATCAAGAAGTTGAAGGCATGGGTCATCACTCCTGCTGCAACCAACAGAAGGTTAAGAGAGGCCTGTGGTCTCCTGAGGAAGATGAGAAGCTCATCAGATACATCACCACCCATGGCTATGGCTGCTGGAGTGAAGTCCCAGAGAAAGCAGGTCCTCTCTTTCTCTCTCTTAACAGACATGGTGTGGAAGGCAAGATATTAGTGTAAGGCTCTCATTCCTTCTTGCTCGTGCTTTATCACGCAGGGCTACAAAGATGTGGGAAGAGTTGCCGCTTGAGATGGATCAATTACTTGAGGCCCGACATTAGACGAGGAAGGTTTACACCAGAGGAGGAGAAGTTAATTATCAGCCTCCATGGCATTGTTGGAAATAGGTTTGAGAAACCCTTCTTACATCCATTTTTGTTTCTGCTTGCACGAAATAACTATCGATAGTGTGAGCATCACACATTTGTATACTTTGCATGGAAGCCATCTTCTATCTCAAAGTATACTCAAATGAGGTGTCACATCCATTCTCTTTTATTTCACATCTATTTAATTAGATTGCACGAAACTGGCAGAAGCCTGTTCGCAAGACGATCTTTACATAGTTCGTTTAAATCTTTATCAAGTATCTTGCATATTTCTTAAAGTATCTTTTCTTATGATCAGATATGGTTTCCTACGCAAAGTTCTTGCTGAAGTCATAATATTAGGTGTTGCTTGATCTCCTTAAACATTCATGGTGGCATTTGGCAGGTGGGCTCACATAGCAAGTCACTTACCAGGACGAACAGACAATGAGATCAAAAACTATTGGAATTCATGGATTAAAAAGAAGATAAGAAAGCCTAGCACGCCTCCATCAACAAGCCCGCCAAGCATAGAGCTAGTCCAACCAGGGTTCAACTCTGTCGATCAACTCGATGCCATCATCAACCAAAGTCTATCCACAAAGCCAGCTCCTGATAACATATTTTCCACGCATTGTCCTATGTTCATGTTCGACACGAGCGCCGGCGATAGTCGCCCGGGCTGCAGTGCAAGAGAGGAGCTCGTCCAAGATGTTGCAACTCTAAATTCCGACATATGGAACCCTCAGAATCAAGACCAAGCAGTACTGCCTCCTCTCCTCAATTTCTCGAGCGGCATGGACTCAACCTATTTGCCATCCTTGGTCGATGGCATGGGAAACATGGTGCCCATGGAGGCACAACCATGTTGTGTGGGAGATGATGGGGACACAAGTGGGGAGTGCTTTGAGAAGCAAGAGCTGAATGAATGGATGGACTCACAACAGTACTCCAGCCTTCTTATTTGGGACCAGGTGCAAGGATCCCTTGGTGGAGAAGGCCTCCCAACAGCTACAACCAGAACGGACAGCATGGCTACTTCATTCCCTTCAACTTTATAAGGGATTAAATGAGGTGGATATCCTCTCTCTTTCTAACTCTCCCCATCTCTATCTATAATAAGGGTCTTCGACATGTGGAGGTTATTTATTGGTTTGGTGTTCTTCTTTTCTTTGAAGTGAGGAGTTGTGAAGTTTCATGAAGGGATTGAGATTGCATGAGTGCAATGTTCTGAAATATAATAGAAGATAACGAAAAAAGTCAACAAGGAAGTAGTTGTGAGTGATAGCTTGTTCCATGGGTCTTCTTTGGCTATTTGTCATGCTTCTGTCAAATTGTAAAGGCTCCACTTTCTCACTTTTATAACCTTTTTTTTTCTTACGTAGCAATGCTTCGACCTTGCGTGGGAAGACTTGTCTTCTCAGCTTTATGGGTCGCAGCACAACGAAGGAGAGATTCTGAGGGTACCTAATCACTTTGGAAATTAGAACATTATTGTTTCTCTTCGTACTAGCATCATTCTTATCTTTTCAACAAACGAACGTCCCTACCATGGGGCTATTTGGATGAGGTAATGGCCGAACGAAGCCTTTTTATAAAATAAAATAATCTTCTCTATTCTTCACCTTGTCCTGTTCTTAGAGGAAGGACCAACCATATCTGGAGATCGACGAAAGACAAGTGCAATATCAGCGTACAAGATCTAATGCGAAAGAAAACTATTGGAGCAGGCCTTGCATTCTAGAGAAGTAAAAAATTCCAACCAACCAACAAAAGGAGCACCAATCCTGAAGGGAAAGGCATGCCTTTTGGGCTACTGATGCAAGTTTAACATGCACAAAGAACATCGACAGGGGGGGAAAAAGTGGACGAATTAAAACTCTTCAAGGAATTCTACTAAAATTAGTTCCACTAGCTCTGGTTAAATGCACACAGGCCGGCTAAGGGTGAAGCCCTCAAAAAAGCAAAAAAAAAAAAAAAGAAGAAGAAGAAAAGAAAAAAAGAAACAGCAAAATATATTTGAGAATCTCCAAAACTCCCCAAAAGTACATCGGATCATACTAGCGAAAATTCTGAAGTGGTACGGTAATCTTCAACTTTACTGGTGCGCTCCGACATCATTTAAAAATTAAAAAAAATAATGCAGCACTGCTTATGTTTCCGAAGACTACTTGGCCTTCGAGTGCGGTAACGACGGAAAACAAAAGAACAACAGAAAGTGCGGAAACAGAACAAGAAAAATAATTGAAAAAGAAGAATAAAAAAATAGATGCTACTTTGTTGGATACAGTATAGCTGATTTTATCTAAATTTATCTAAAATTTCAGTATGTTATTTTCGACATTAAAAGCTAAAGATTGAACTATTTGAATTTTGAAAAGCCTTCTGCATTGATTATTTTAAGTATTAATGTTTGATGAAATTCATCCTCTATTTTGTTGATTATAGTTCAAACCCGCCGCTTTATTGGTGATGAATGTTCTTGTTGCAGAAGCCAATATTAATTAATTCAATCTCGATGATGTTTGTTCAGCCTCTAGAACTAGAGAAGATATATTGTAATCTCATTATTCTAAATAGTGAAAGTTTTTGGCTAGACTAGGATCCGTAGTTTTTTTCTTCACATCGAAAGGTTTTTCGTATTAAAAATTGTGTTGTCTCTTATTTATGAATTGCTTGATTATTTTGCTAATTAATTGCTTGTGTAGATGGTAGAGATTATTGTTGCTCGGTAAATTATAGTGATGTCCCATTTAATTGCACAAAGAAAGAAAAAATATTGTGGCATCAAAGTAGCATCAGAGCAAGGTTGCTAGTAGCTGAATTTTTTTTGTATTGATTAAATATTGTTTCTTGATTGCTATTTTTGCATCAAAGTAGCATCAGAGCGTTGCTAGTAGCTGAATTTTTTTTTATTGATTAAATGGAAGAGCATTCAGGTGGTAGTATGGTTAAACTCGCATCTTCCAATTATTTAATTTGGAAGCTTTGAATGGAAGATTTATTATTTTGCAAAAATTTGTATAATTCCATTGAAGAATTTAGTGCCAAACCAAGTGACAAAACTCGACAAGAGTGGAAGAAAATGAATAGGAAGATGGTTGGATTAATCAGGTAGCGAATAGATGATCGTGTTTTTCATTATGTTTCTATGAAGATTAATGTTCATAGTTTATATAAGAAATTAAAGAGTCTTTATGAGCGGAAGACTGCACACAACAATGTATTCATGATCAGAAAGGTTGTAAATATAAAGTATAAGGAGAAAAGTTTAGTGGCTAAGCATTTGAGTAGATTTTAGGATGTGATAAATCAACTAACTACTATGAAAATGATGCTAGATGATGAGTTGTAAGCATTGTTGTTGCTCAGCTCCTTGTCTGACTGGTAGAAAATTCTGGTTGTATCATTTAGTAATTCAGTTCTTAATAGTATGGTAACATTAGAAATAGTAAAAGATAATATGCTTAATAAAAAGACAAGAAGAAGAAAACATGGTGTGACTATACAATTAGAGGTATTGGTCATAGAAAGGCAGAGAAGGAGTAAAACTAGAAACTTACAAAATTCTAATTAACAGCTGTGATTGGTCAAGGGAAAGGTCCAAATTTAAAAAAGAGATAAAATATTTTTATTGTGGCAAGCAAGGGCACATAAAAAGAGTGTGCAAAAAATTTAAAAGAAAGTAGTCAAAAGAGAGTGGTGAAGAAAAGAAGAAAGAAAAAGATACAACAACAGTTACATGTAATGGTGATATTATTATTATTTGTGATGGTGCTTATGTAAACCTTAAATGCTAGGATTGTAATTGGATGGTTGACTCAGGTGCTTTTTTTTATGTTACTTCTCGACGTGACTTTTTCACATTTTATACTAGTGGTGATTTTGGCAACATCAGAATAAAAAATAATGGAGTAACTAAGATTGTGGACATAGAACATGTTTGCTTATTTCAAATATCCGCCTCCACTTGATCTCTACTGGACTGCTTGATGATGAATATTACGATAACCACTTCAGTGAAAGAAAATGAAAGCTCGCCAAAGATTCTCAAGTGGTAGCAAGAGAAAAGAAATCAAGCACACTTTATATAATGCAAGCAAAATTGTGCAAGGGGGAGGTGCATATGGTTGAAAACTCTTCAAAGGGAAGGTGAATGCGGTTGAAAACTCTTCGATTGAATTATGGCATAAGCGGCTTGGACATATGAGCAAAAAGGGAGTTGACATTCTAGCTAAAAAGAAACTCCTTCCTATAAAAGGTACACCCCTAAAGACTTGCACTCATTGTTTAGCTGGTAAACAACATAAATTTAAACGCAAAGAGCATCTTGTGTGCAGATTAAAAAAGAGCTTATATCGGCTCAAGCAAGCACCTCAGCACTTTTAAAGTATGTTTATATTTTGGTAATGGTAAATCTATGTTGAACGGTTACGGAGATGCAAACATGGCTGGTGATATAGATTCTAAAAAGTTCAAATCAAGAATGGTAAACCTGTGTCGAACAGGTACACAGATGCAAACATAGCTAGTGATATAGATTTTAGAAAGTCCACATCAGCATACTTGATGACTTTTGAAAGGGAGTTGTGTCATAGCAATATAAATTATAAAAATGTGTTGCTTTGTCCATTACGAGGCCGAGTATATTGCAGTTACAAAAGCTTGTAAAGAAATTTTGTAGATAAAATTTTTTTACAAGAGTTGGGCCTAGAACAAAAGAAATATATACTTTATTGTGACAGTCAAAATATCATCTATCTCTCAAAGAATCTAATATCTAATTTGAGATTCAAGCATATTGATGTAAGATATCATTGATTTCGGAATGCTTTAAAGATGAAATTACTATATCTTGGAAAAATCCATAATGATGACAATGAGTCGGATTTGATGACTAAAATCTTGCCTATGAAAAAAACTATTGTTTGTAGAAAAAAAGCAGGCTTGGTGGAATCCTCCACATGTCGGGAGAAAAAGAATTATTGGCATGGTCCCTTCCCATGTGGGACCCATATTATTTTTAAAAAAATTAAAAAAAAAGAATAACTCGGCAATGTTTATGTTTCTGAAAACCGTATGGCTTGGTAGTGCGATAACTGTAGGAAACAAAAAACAAAGGAAAGTGTGAAAACATAAAAAAAAAAAAGAAAAGAAAAATGGAGAAGAGCAGAAAAAATAGGGTGTTACTTTGTTAGATGACCTGATAATCAATTTTATTCAGATTTGACTGAAATTTCAGTACCTTGTTTTCGACATTAAGAACTATAGATTGAATGGTTTAGATCTTTGAAAAATCTTCTCATTAATTATTTTAAGCATCAATACTTGATGATATTCACCTTCTATTTTGTTGTTTATGGTTGAAATCCACTTTATTGACGATTAATATTTTTTTTTGCGAAAGCCAAAATTCAATCTTTATGATATTTGAGCAACTTTTAGTTGAACTAAAAAGAATCTATTGTAATTCCATTATTCTAAATAGTTGGAAGGAGGGTGTTGCGGTTACTAGATTCTTATGGCATTTAAAATGGATTTAAAAACTTTTTAGAAGTTTCCATAAAGATTCAGATAGAATTTTCAGAAAATATATTTTGACCTCTTTCAGCAGGAAAAATTTTGCTAGCAATATTTTAAAAATTTCAGTATAGTCCAATGTATTATATACCGCCTGATGCTGGTAACAAATAGCTCTCACGGGAAATGTTGAGAGGCAGATCGCCTGAACCCTTCACAAACCCAAGATACTCGGGCATGAGCTCCTCGCAGCTGTCCATGATGAATACCCTCCGGACATAGAGCTTGATGCTGTTCATCTTCTTCCTCGTGTCGAAGAAGTCAAAAGGAGCCCTTTTTTTCTTTTTTTTTATTTTTTTTGGTTAGACCGGATGATTCATACAACACATGTACGAACGCATCTAATAAAATCAGAAAACAAAATATCACGAAGCTCTCGAGGCAGCTCTCTATCTCCTGCCCACAATATGCTATTAGCATGGTTAGCCACGTAAGTGGCCACCCAATCCGCAGCTCCGTTGACTTCTCTAAACACATGCTTCGCTTGGATATCCGTAGCCCTCTTCGGCATGAAGAGGATCGCCTTGAATTCTAGCTGCCCCTCGACAGAGAAGTGCTTAGACAGCAAGGTGGTCCTCCCAGTCATTGGTCAAGCTCTTGTAGGAGGAGTTATACTCCTGTTTGGCGATCTCCTCAGGCTTGCGTAGCCAGATGGGCTTCTGCTTGTTGACAAGGGACCACTCATGTGAGACCTCCCCTTCACCTTCTTCTTCATAGATTTGGTCTCCTTTTCCTCATCAACCTCTTCAACATCACCTTCCTCTTCCTTCTTTGTTTCCTCATCCTCGTCATCACTGATCTCCTTCTCGGTTGTCTTCTCGGTCCAAAGGTGGATAGGGTAGCTAATGAACTCTGAGTGCTTCTTCACCAAATCCTTTAGCCTCCTCTCTTCCAAGCATTCAAGCTGCACAGTATTATAATAATCATTAGAAAATAATGACAACCAAAATATGATAGCGTCCGTGCATCCAGCAAAGAAAAAAGAGTCAATATTTTACCTGGTCCTTGAGGTAGAGGGTAATCTTAGTTCCCCTGCCAAGCTGCCCACCACTCACATCCCTAGTGACAGTGAAGGAACCACCAGCCTGAGACTCCCAAATGTACTCCTCATCGTCATTGTGCTTGGCTGTGACAACAACCTTCTGGGCAACCAAGCAAGCAGAGTAGAACCCAACACCAAATTACCCAATCATGCTCACATCAGCACCGGCCTGCAATGCCTCCATGAACTCCTTGATTCCGGACCTTGCAATGGTATCCAAATTGTTCACAAGATCTAGCACCAGATATCCCCAAAAAGTAAGAAAATAGAGAATATGACAAATCAATCCGCAGGTGGTGATTCATTGGATTCTAAACAGACAATTGATAATGATGTAAGAAATTCAGTATATTCTCTTTCCTTAATAACTTCCTCATTAATTATAAGTAATCAAATCAAAGAGTTGAAATGTGATATGGATTTATGTTGATTATCACATAACCTCTTCTGATTACCAGAAGCCACTGGAGGAACACATCAAAAGCAAACAGAAAAAGATGGAGCAAAGCATAGAAAAAACATGATTCTTGGGTAACACAAATAAGAACCTCAGATTTGACAATGAAATTGAAAAGCACACTATGAACACCCAAAAGTTATGTCAAAATAAACTCCTTAATTTGTTCCCTATTTTGTTCCACATAGAACATATCATCAAAAACTTCAGCCTTATTTGGTATCGTTCTTGTTTTCTGTTTTTGTTTCCCAAAAGAATAACCATTTAGGAGACTGACCAACATATATGGTGAAACCCTTTTGTTTTTGCTACCAAAAGCTCTAAATAATTCAAAAAACAAAAGGGTTTTTTTAAGCAAGAAATTTATTGCTTCTGAAAGTAAAGTAAACAACCACCTAATCCATCACCTTCACAAGCCGACATTCCAGAGCATCTTGGCTATACCCTCCAGGGGTAAAATTAGAATTCAAGAGAGTAATAATAAGAACTTATCAAAGTTTTCAAAAAATAAAAAATAAAAAAAAACATTAAATACTATTGACAACTATTCCTTGGAAATTTCATTTACAATAAACATAAATGCTAATATAAAATCAAATCTGTCATGAAATAACTTATGATGAATTGGATTTGCCAAGGGTAATTCAGATAGTCCTCATAAGCCTCCACTAATCAAAAATTGAAAAAAAAATAGAATCTTTAAATATCACTATAAATCTGAGAATCCCATATCGATTAGAGCAATCATTAATATCCGATATGCGCATAACCAAATCGAACAGCATAAGTTTAAGGTCCTGTTTGAGAGAGCTTTGAAGGACCAAAAAGTACTTTCTGGCCCTCCAAAAACACTTTTTAATAAAAAAAAGATGTTTGGTAAAAATTTCGGAGAGCTATTTTAGCTTTCTGCTAAAAATAGCTTTTTGGAAGAAGCTTCATTTTAAAGCCTTCCAAAAAATCACTTTTAGGCTCCGTCGAAAAGCTGTCTTCTTGATCAAAATACCTGTAATAAAATATAACAATTACACTAAATATCTCTTTATAATCCTGAAAAACTAATTTACACTAATAATTATAATACCTTTATTATTGTATTATACTATAAATATAATATAATATAATATAATATCATAATACATTAATATATTATATTAAATAATTTAATATTATGTTATATTATAAAAAATTAATTTATGCTAATAATTATAATATTTTATACTTTTATTATTATATTATACTATAAATATAATATTATATTATATTATATCATAATACATTTATATGTATTATACTATAGTATATAATGTTATAGTACTATATTATAATAATATTACATTACATTGCAGTAATATTATACTATATCATATATTTATATATTAATATATACTATATTTTATTATACTTTGTTGTATAATATCATGGAGTATCCTTTATGATTATTTTATCATACCAAAAGTACTTTCTCAGTTTGTTTATCAAACACATGCTAAAATGCTATAATACTTTAAAAATATAGTTACGAAACAACAAATAGCTTTTTATAAAAACTCTACTTTATAAAACTCTACTTCAAACCTTTACTTTCAAAAGCTCTACTGCCAATAGCTTCTCCAAACAGGGTGAAGTAAATAAGTGCGTCAAAACAGAACAAAGAAAGAAGGCAAATCAGGTCAGACGTGAGGCATAAAAAAATCTCTTACCGGCTTTGGTCATGCCGATTCCACTGTCGATGATGGAGAGCGTCTTGTTGGCCTTGTCCCGTACCAGCCGGATGAACAGCTCCGGCTGGGCATCCAATTTACTCTTGTCTGTCAAGCTCTCATACCGGATCTTGTCCAACGCCTACAAAATCCCAACAAACCCCATCAGAATCACAACATGGAGATTAAAAAAAAAGAAGATAAAATACGGAATCAAGCATCAAGGAAAGAAAGCATACATCGGAGGAGTTGCTGATGAGTTCACGTAGGAAGATCTCCTTGTTGGAGTAGAAGGTGTTGATGATGAGGCTGAGAAGCTGGTTGATCTCCGCCTGGAAGGCGAAGGTCTCGGCCTCACCCATCTAGACGTCCGCCATTGCCTGACCTCGAAGAACAAGGAAGCGTGAGAGATCCTAGAGCGATGCCAGATTTTTTTTTTTTTTTTCCTCCACTGATTTCCGGGAAAGCGAGAGGTGGGGGCATTTTATAGGATTGAGGGCTGTTGCAACCTCGGAGAAGGGATGGATTCTAGAGAGCTCTGCTGCTTTTCTTTTCCACGAAATTTTGAATCCCTGTTTTCTTCGGCCGGGGGTTCGAGAAGCTTCATGGCTTTTGTTTTGTTTCCATTGCTTTACCTTTGAGGGGTTGGGCTCGGATATCATGGGCTTGAACCGAAATGGGCTACCTCGGACTGGGTTTCGTAGTCCTCTTTTGAAATGCCTTGATCGATCCCTTGTACCTTGTCCTCGTATTTTCACATCATCAAACTTCTTATAGTGAGACAAAAAAAAAAAAAAGCTCGGCAACATCCTCCTGAAAAGGGACTCAACGATGGTAGCCGAGTAGATTCGAGATACAGAGTGGAGGGGCGATGGCCTCTCTCTGTTCAGAGATATTCATAGGATAGTAAGAGATTGTGACTCATTTCAGCTTGCTCATGTGTATCGGAAGACAAATAGAGTTGCAGACTGGATTGCCTCTTTTGCTGCTCACTACTTAAAAGAAACCTTTTGGCATGTTTTATAACCGCCCCTCCACCCTTGTGTCATTTTCTTTCTTTCGACTTTGCTGATTGTACTTATACTAAAATAGTGTGAGCAGTCATTGTAAAAAAATTTAAAAAATAATAAAAAAAAGAGGCTCGATTTTAGTTAAAGTCAGCTTGCGAGAGATGGGATGGGTAAAAGTCCTAATTTCACAAAAACAAAAAAGAGAAAAAAAACTTGGTATAATTATAACGGATTGATGGGGGAATGCAAATGAAACATTATTGGGTCAGAATAATGGATAATAATTTCATGTGTGCTTGTACTAAAATTAACTAACCAATATGCAACTCAATTAGTTTCTCCATAAGGGTGAGAACCTCTCTATTAAGTTAAACTATTCTTCCAAAGCTAAATGTTAAGCAAGCAGGACATCGATGATGTTATGTTATCATAGTCTATTCGTTAGATATACATTAGTTGTTTTGTACCGTTTTTATCTAACATTTTTTTTATAAAGCCTAAGAAAAATCTAAGTTCTTGAATTATATTTTATTTTTCTCTATGTGCATAGTGTACTGGAATATCGCACATGCAATATATGTATGTTTTCTGATAATAAAGTCTATTTAAATAAATAAATAAAATGTTAGAGCAACAATCGGAGACTTTTATCTCATGACATGTTGTAAGCAATGTGCAGTGAGTAATACATATAATAGCATATAGGATGGAAATATGTGGCTGAAAATGGTGGACAATTAGATATGTCTTATGCATGATTATGCTAGAGGAGTCATTATTATATAATAAAATATATAGTGATAAACTAAATGATAAGGAGAGCCTAATGGCAAGAGTTATCATTCTTTTTTTTTCTCCTATTCTTTTAAGACAATGAAAGAGGAAAAAAGAGAGAGAGACCCACCCATGAGATAATACCTAAGTCCGATATAAGTTGTTAACATTCTTACAAGTTGAGCAAGACCGAGCAAATTCAAAATTCTAAATATTTCATAGCAAACCTAAGCTTAAGTTCTCAAGGCAAGCTTGGTGAAGCTTGATTAACCCCTCTAAAGAAAAGAAAAGTAGAAGAAAAACACATGCAAAGGGGGGCTGTAGTGTCCAACCACTTAACGTATTGGTTAATTTATTTTTCATTTCAAGTCATACATTACATATTAAATAAAATGTACGATATACCTGTTCTAGACTACTTTATGTATTTTAAAAGAAAGAACGAGCCCACCTCAAAAATTTAGAAAATTATTTTCCGTCTTGTAAAGGGCTAGTCTCTCATCCTAAACGGACTAATTTGCATGTATAGTTCTCTTATAATCCTAGCTTTCCACCCTTATAAATTTCATCTAAATCTATAGTAAGCTGAGTGATAAAAAGGGGATACTAAATTAAATTTCAAATTTTATAAGGGACCTCCAAAGTATGTAAAAATAGAACTCCTAAGATCTTGAGAGGTTGAACCACATATTTTTCCGTTTCTAAAATGCACTTTAGGCCAAGCATGCAATTACATATGGAAAGCACACAAAATCTACGGTGCAAATATTTTTGGTGCATAAATAAGATAAAAAAAGGTTTTTACTGGATGTTTTTTTTTCTTTGAAATACTTAAAATTGCTAGGGAAGAGTTTCAAACATGAATGAAGTTAGAAAAAACTCAGACATAAAAGGGAGAGAGGAGGAGAAATTATCTGATAGTTTCTTACTTTCTCACAACTATTTTCTCATGTTTAAATCTTAGGTGATCCTGATCAGAGACCCAACCAGATCCAAAACCCAACACTTATAAGGTTTTGAGGTCTTAAAAAGTTTACATTTAGTTTTGCCTATCATGCTAATTTTTTCTAAATTCACAATAATAGCATTTATTTATTCTATATTTTATTTGTTAATGGCCTGTATCATAGGACATGAAATCAAGTCAAAATTAACTGTGTTGCGCCCCGAGCCTAGAGCGCAACAGACACCACATACCTGTATGGCAGACCATACAGACATACAAGGCTACAGATCATATCAAAGCAATAATCAAACTTGAAAATTTATTTAATCAACATCTTATTCAAATGGTTCTTACAATAGTTCCAAAATAACATAAGTCAACATATGCTAACTACTAACATGAGTCAAATAAAATGTTCTAACTAGAGTGATTAATGCTCCAATGACTGGAAGTGTCTTCGCAAAAACTAGCGCACTTTCTAAATCCCAAGCAATCATGCATCCGGACCTGAAAAACAGAAAAAACATAATAATGAGCAACACTAGCCCAGTAAGCAACATAATATCGTAAAGTGAGGTTGAAGCATGCCACATAATTTAGTTAGAAGCACAAAATACTGACAGGAAAATAAATCATTTCTCAAATAATGCATTTTTTTTTTGAAATATTCTATAGTTTTCACAAAAAATATTAGAGACTAGATATCGAAAATAAAAAATTAGATGTCAAAATTAGGTTATAGCCACGTAACCTAATGGCATGAATTACATAAAGTGCCAAAAATTATTATTTTTAATCACCGGCGGTCTTCCTAAAACTGTTATTTTAGTCACCCACCCCTACTTGGAGACTTTCCTGGAAACATGTCTTCCCGAGTCTCTCTCAAAGTACCATGCACCTCTACGATTCCGAGTAGCAACATCACAAATGCCAAGGGCCATCAACAGTTTTAGATGGTGGTTTTGTCATGGCGGTGAAAATCGAACTCTTCCCAAATGCCAAGGACCCTCGGAAGCTTGAACTTGGCAAGTTGCTATGTCACTGCATTGTATTGACCTTTATCTCTAATTGGCTCAAAATATGTTGTAATTGCTCTGAATGACCTGCTATACCATGGTGTCCCACTTTGCTCCTCCTCACCTCTCCAAATTTCTGAACTGGTAGAATTAGTAAATGTTGGGGGAAAACCCAAGTCGTCCCGGAACGAAGGCGCCCGACCAGGGAGCGCCGACCAGAAGGCGCCCGACCAGGAAGCGCCGACCAGAATGCGCCGACCTCGCGACGCTCGAGCTGAAGGCGCCCAACTGGGCAACTGGCTCGGCTCGGCACCCGGCCAGGTGCCGAGCTCCGAAATGCCTTGTCCAAATATTCGACCCCGGCCTGATTCCTTGAGGGAACCTGACCCTAGATATCCAACTCCACTGTACTCTGCTACTGTCATCAAACCATTAATGCGCATGGCCTCCGCAGGCCTCCGGCGCACTCAACCATTAAATGTGCATGGTTCATGATGGCCTCCGGCTCACTCGACCATTAAATGAGCATGGTTCGTGATGATCTCCGGTTCACTCAACCATCAAAGCGTATGGCCTCTGTCGCCTACGGACGTCGGCCCTCTCACGGCAAACCTACTTGGCTACTGATGATGGCGTGATTTAACGATGACTTAGAGAGCTCCGGCCTAATCTCCGACAATAACGGTGTTGACTCACACGATCGGGCATTAATTTCCACTCCATGCCAGATTGTACGACGGGCCACCCGCCCCGTCACACCACATGTAACCCAGCGTCCCCTATAAAAAGGGGACCCCTCCATTTTAAGGGGGGGAGGAAAAAACTTTGAACTCACTACTACTACTGTCTCCATTCTTACACTTGCCCCCTCTGACTTAAGCATCGGAGGGCCGGCGCCGGAAACCCCGGCCACCGGCTTCTTGCAGGTCTCCCGGAGGACGCCCCGCACCGACGGACCACCGCCGATCACCGCCAATCCCCCCGGAGCTCCCCCTTCCTGGCCCAATGGTCGCCCCCGGGTTCAAATTCCAGCAACAGTAAACACCCAATATTCTACACTACTTGGACAAATGTGGTACTCTAGTTAATATTTATAATATTTTTTTCTAAAAAAAACAGAAGAATCATAGGTTCCGAAGCAAAGTTGATATAATGCTTCAGTGATCAACCATCCGCCTTAGTTTGTATCCGAGATATTCTAAAATATCTCCATCTAAGCTCGCTCTGTGTTTATGCAATTTTTGTCACGTATAGGTAGTTGAGATTTAACCAAAAAATATAAATGATAGATATAAGGCTCTTAATATTTAGAAACAAGATAGAGTAACAGAGCAACTTATATTAGAATTTTTTTAAAAAAAATAAATATCCTCTTCTTATACCAAAACCCTTGTCCCATTTCCGGAATGGCATGTGGAATGAGAGAGCATTGGTGCCTTCTACACCACAACCCCACCATGAGAGCAAATTATACTTTAAATCTCATGCACTAAGTTACACCCAATCGGCTCTTTTTTTTTTTTTTGCGCTAATCATCAAGGTGAGCGTATGATAAATAGAATTTATAAAAAAAAAGATAAGATGATCGACTTGATATTTGGCAAACATAGTGCTTGCAGCATAGGGTATATTTTCCCAATTAGGAGTGACAACAATCCTATTGATCCATTGTACCAATGTCATCCACCCATGTCATATGACAGATATAAGAACCCCCTACTCTCAACTCCGACATGGAGTTTGTGGATTAACAAAGTATTTCTAATCAGAGAAGCTGTTTCAATGGCAGTACCATGCAAAGTGATTCACCATTTCAATCTAAGGATTGGTTAATAATACATTATCATATTTTATCTGGTTTTGATTGCCTCAATTAGGATGCTCCTTTCTTCATATTCTCAATGAAGTTTGTGGAGCTCTACTCCATTGAGAGAGAGAGATATTCTTCATAGCAAATAACTAGGCATGCACCAATAATATCACTACTAGAACTTTTTTAGCTTTTGAATAACCTCCTAATAAATGTCATCTCAAACTCGGCACGAAACGAGAAAGGTTATTGTCGGCACCTCATTTATCCACATTGAATCTCAATCCGTAAGGAAGCCCTTTTGGACTATTTAAGCGAATAACAATTAGCTGAATAATTTTGAGAGACAAATACAAACATAAAACTATAATAACTATGGAACAGACAAACTATGTAATTTGGCTTCCAGAACTAGCTTCCCTAATTTTTATACAGATGAAAATACCACTGAAAGTATGTTTGGTTGGAAGAGATAGGCTCTAAAACAAGAATAAAAATAAATATTTTTATTTCCACCATTTGATTAGCAAAAGTTCTATACTTATTTTGATTCCACAAAAAATAAAAATTACTTTAATTCATCAAAATTCAATCTCGCATATATCGACAAACGGCCTTAGTTTTCATTGAACTAGTTTATCTCTACGGGCTCGTTTGGTTCGCGGGAAAAGAAGGGGGAAAAGTGTGGTCAACGGGAAAGTAATGAGATGCCTCTTGTTTGGTTGGAGTTTTCAAAGGAGAGAGAAGGGAAAGTAGTATTCCCATGGGAATGTGATTCCCACATTTCATGGGAAAGTCTTTCCCATGAGAAACATGGGAAAGTAACTTCCCATGAGGCGGGAATCACTCCATTTTTACTTTTTCCCAAAAAGTCCCTTCAGCATTAAAGAAGCATTAAAGAGGCATTAAAAACTTAATTTTTATTAAGGGCATAATAGGAATTATATATAACTTTCCTAGGAAAGTAGATGGCCAACCAAACATAAGCACCTTGGAAATTTGTCACTTTCCCATGATCAACCAAACATGCCAAAAGTACTTTCCTAGGCATCCTCTTTCTAGGAATTTGTTTCCCAGGAATCATATTTCTAGGAAGGAAAATGCTTCCCGCGAACCAAACGAGCCCTACATAGGCATGCTTAGCCAAGGTGGAGTATTGGGTTCAATTAATGCTTCTATGTGATACCTATGCTATTGGGACCTCTGCAAGCTTTACAGGCCATCATTTTGTTAAAAAATCATCTGCCCCGAGCTGTTTTACCCAACTAACCAAGTAGGAACGAGGTTAAATGCAAGTCGAAACACAGAATAACCGGACATGTCAAAGCAAACACACTCACAGAGGTTGAAGTGAAGAGAAAAGGGAGTGTACATTAGATGACACGAATAACACGTACAGCTAGAAACCCTTCACAATATAGACCATCTCATACTAGGGGAACAAAGACGAAAGGGGAGTCACTAACTTTTTTTTTTTTTTTTTTGGTCACAACCCAAACATGTACATCTTCTCAGCCAAATTCCTCAACCAGCTATATTCGATTTCATTCCCTGCTGTACGATGTAACTCAATCCACTTCCTCCATCTTGCTCTCCTCATTGCCATCCTCTTCAAGGGTCGGCATTTCGGCATCCTCGCCGGTCTCATCCTCATCAATGTTCAAACCAAGCTTCAGCATCCTGTGGATCCTCCCAGCGAAGGTGTTGGGGTCGTCCAGACTGAACCCTGAAGTCAGCAATGCAGTCTCAAACAGCAACAAAACAAGGTCTTTCACAGATTTGTCGTTCTTATCAGCCTCTGCTCTCTTCCTCAGCTCCTCCATGATGCCATTGTCTGGATTTATCTCCATTGTCTTCTTGCTCGACATGTATGCACTCATGGTACTGTCCCTCAGTGCCTGGGCCTTCATAATTCTCTCCATGTTCGCCGTCCATCCGTATTCGCCGGTCACCAGACAGCAAGGAGAATCAACAATCCTATCCGACACCACCACTTTCTCGACCCTGTCACCCAGTATATCTTTCATGACCTTGCAGAGAGGTTCGAAGGCAGCCTTCTTCTCCTCTTTTTTCTTCTTCTCTTCCTCGCTATCTTCAAGCTTGAGACCTTCCTTGGTGGCTGATACAAGCTTCTTGCCATCGTACTCCTTCAACTGAGTAACAGCATACTCATCAATTGCATCCACCATGAAAAGGACTTCATAGCCCTTCCTCTTCAGCTTCTCCAGGAACGGAGAGTTCTCGACAGCCTTCTTGCTTTCTCCAGTGATGTAATAGATCTCCTTCTGGCCCTCCTTCATCCTCGTAACATAGTCTTTCAAGCTGGTCATTTCGTCACCGCTCTTAGTTGAGTAGTAACGGAGGAGCTCAGCCAGCTTTGCCCTGTTCTGGCTGTCTTCATGGATGCCCAATTTAATATTCTTGGAGAAAGCCTCATAGAACTTGTTGTAGTCTTCCTTGTTCTCAGCAATCTCTTGGAACAGCTCAATGCACTTCTTCACCAGGTTCTTCCTGATAACCTTCAGAATCTTGTTCTGCTGAAGCATCTCACGAGAGATGTTGAGAGGAAGGTCATCCGAATCCACAACACCCTTGACAAATCCAAGATACTCCGGGATGAGTTCCTCGCAGTTGTCCATGATGAACACCCTCCGGACATACAGCTTGATGTTGTTCATCTTCTTCCTGGTGTCAAACAGGTCGAAAGGTGCCCTCTTTGGAACGAATAGGATTGCCTTGAATTCAAGCTGCCCCTCGACAGAGAAGTGCTTGACAGCAAGGGGGTCCTCCCAATCATTGGTCAGGCTCTTGTAGAAGGAGGCATATTCCTCCTTGGTGATCTCCTCAGGCTTCCGAAGCCAGAGAGGCTTCTGCTTGTTGATGAGGGTCCACTCATGCGATACCTCCTTCACCTTCTTCTTCTTAGATTTCTTCTCCTTATCCTCGTCGACATCTTCAACATCACCTTCTTCTTCCTTCTTGGTGTCCTCATCCTCATCATCACTAACCTCCTTCTCAGTAGTCTTCTCGGTCCAAAGGTAGATTGGATAGCTGATGAACTCCGAGTGCTTCTTTACCAAATCCTTCAACCTCCTCTCCTCCAAGTACTCAAGCTGGCATATCATTTGTCAGCATTTGTAAATAAAACACAGAATTAAACAAAAATAACAAATAAACAACCATCAAGCAATTATAGTACCTGATCTTCCTTAAGGTAAAGTGTGATTTGGTTCCCCTGCCAAGTGGCTCGCCGTTCACATCCCTGGTGACGGTGAAGGAACCGCCAGCCTGAGACTCCCAAACGTACTGCTTCATCATCATTGTGCTTCGTAGTAACAACGACCTTCTCAGCAACCAGGTAGGATGAGTAGAATCCGACACCGAACTGACCGATCATGCTAACGTCAGCTCCAGCTTGCAATGCCTCCATGAACTCCTTGGTGCCCGACCTTGCAATGGTTCCCAGATTGTTCACCAAATCTAACACCAGAGAAATGAGAGATCCAATTTTGCCAGGAATAAGACAAGTTAGCTAAGACGGTTATTTACGAAAACAAAAAATATCCCATGCCAAGAAACCAGTTAGACACAAAAAACCACTTTAGATCGTATGAATTTTTGGAGTCCCAAGACTCAAAAATCATAAAACAAGAACCGACATCACAACAGTTATCGGTCTTCACAAATCCAAGGACAGCAATATTGTTCTTTGCAGTCAATTTGAACACCTTAAATGAGAAAAGACAATAAAAAGAGAGCCACAACACTATTTGTCACAAAACGTTTAGAATAACCATCGGAGCCGCGCAAATCAACCCCAAAAGTGTTACCAAGTCGATTCTACCGAAAATATTTTAAATCCTAATTTAAAAGATAAATTTGGGAACAAACCAAACCAGCAAGTGCACAGAGCTTATGATCAAATGATACATCAGAATATCTAAAGAAATCGGAAAAAGAAAGACAAGATGATATAGAAATCGATAAAAATCGATAATAAAACTCACCAGCTTTGGTCATGCCCAACCCCGCTATCGATGATGGAGAGCGTCTTGTTCACCTTGTCCGGCACTATCCGGATGAACAGCTCCGGCTGCGCATCCAATTTGCTCTTGTCCGTCAAGCTCTCATATCGAATCTTGTCCAACGCCTACAAAATCAATCGATCAACGACAACGTAAATCCATCAGAATCATCGATCAATAAGAAACCAACAGCAGAAATAGAACAGAATCAGGTGATGAAAGCATACATCAGAGGAGTTGCTGATGAGCTCACGGAGGAAGATCTCCTTGTTGGAGTAGAAAGTGTTGATGATGAGGCTGAGAAGCTGGTTGATCTCAGCCTGGAAGGCGAAGGTTTCGCTTTCTCCCATGTGGACGTCCGCCATGGCTATAGACCAGTGGAGCTTTGAGATCAAAGACACAGGAATGAAGGGAGAACGAGGCAGGGCGGTTGGTTCGCTTTCTTCTCACGCTCAAGTATTCGAAAACCTGATTTCGGGAAACTACTGGGAGCTAAAGGAGGGGAGATTTCGTTTATATAGCGACGAGGGAGCCGTTCCAGGGGCTTCCGTTGGGAGCGAGAGAATCGGGAAGACGTGGGGTCGAGACGAGTGTCCTCGCGATTCCAGAGCCTTCTCGCAGAGCCCAGGTGCGGCGCGCTTCTTTCTCGGGCCCTCGAGAAGGTTCGGACCGCTTGTACCGACTCAATGGCGAAAGAACCGCATAAATACTTATATGACGTCAAAAAAATTAAATAATATATTTTAATTAATTTTTTAGAGTAAAATTTTAGACAGTAATAAATAGTATTAAGGCGGGCCCTACTTAATGGCAGACTAGAAAACAATGCAGTATGAGTTCGTAAAAATTGATCACGGATCGATGGTGATACTTGTGATTAGATTTGAATGGATTTAAATTCTTAGCCTAGCAAGGCTGTTAAAGTTTAACCGAAGAGAGTGCGAGGATCCATACAAATATGTATTTAGTCTCACATTAGCTATGCACTAGGTAAATCTTGAATACTTGTGTGGCACCAAGAAATTCAAATAACATCCTCCGAATACCTGTTTTTGGAGTGAGATCCTCAATTGTGACATTAGAGTAGTTTTGATTTATATTACTTTATTGCAGTTTAAAGTCAGGGTCTGCATTGTAAATATAGTGGAAATTCTGAATGGCTTTTGCTCACTAATTCCCTAGTTTTGATGATGTGAAAGTTACGATGATAAGGGAAACTCTTGGTAATCAAACATCTCACATCAATTTGTTTGATTCTTGTTTAGAAGTTAGGGATGGTAACCGTAACTTCATTAGTTGTTAGATGGTCCCAGTTCTTCTCCCGAGTTCTTATGTAATTCTTATTTCTCCACAACTTCCCTCTATCACTTTCTTTTGATACTAGAGTATCAAATTTACTTTGCAAAATCACTTTGGAAGCTCTCTCAACCTCTTAACATAAATACGTCTTGTGGTTATGTTGGAAAAGGGAAAATAATACTAAATAAATTCTTGGAAAAAAACTGGGAAGTATTTTGTGTGCCAAGCCAACATGCAAAAGAGTCTGTGGATCACCTTATACCACTTGTAATTTCTCTTGGAGTACTCTCATCCTCGGCATAGCTTCAATTACTTTTGTCTTGACTGGAGATTGAACCACTTCTCAATAACATATCAACCCAATTATTCTCATGTTCCTTCTCAAGAAACACCAGAATTCTCATGCTATTGTCTATTTGAGTTCAGCCTTGTTAAATAAATTCTGCAGCGATGGAGATTCTGAGCTGGTTCTCCTACTATTTTTTGAATCCCCATGTTCTTCTTTGTGTGATATACCCTTCATCATGGAAAGATTACAAAAACCTTTCCTTCTCTGTAAATAACTCTTTTGTGTGATATCCTCACCACTCACCTCTTCACCTCCTTCCTTCTTTCCTCTCTGGCGACCGACATGCCACCTCGACCAAGCACCACCGTCCAAATTCCTCCATTCTCTCTCTAGTTCGGGTATCCTGTTCGGAGAACCATTCCTCCCATTTTCTTAGCCTTTTTGCCGAATTTCTCTTTGATCTCTGTTGGAAAAGGGCCGCCAGAACTATGTCGGACTAAGGTAAGGGGTCAGACTTCTTCCCCTTGGTTCTTGGCTTGATGGCCAAGGTCACTGCTTGTTTTGGGTCAAAAGCAGCCGAAAAAGAATGAAACAAGGATGTCCCTATTTCCTTCTCTTTTTCTTGGTTGTCGACAGCCGCAGGTCGCGGCTCGTTGCTTGGGGTTGTTGCCGTCGCTGCTGTCGGGGCTAATGTTGGCCGTCATCCATTGGCCTCCTCCATGGCTTGGGTTGAGAAGGAGAAGGAGAAAGATATCTCCCCAATTTTGAGAAGAGAAGAAGGCTTTCTCTCTCTTCTCTTTCCTCTCTCTTTTCCCCTCCTCTTTCAATCCTTTCTCTCTCTTCTCTCTTTAGCTGGGCAAAAGATGTGGATGAAGAATGCAGGGACGCGATGGTAGACCCCGATGAACCCTAGTAGAGGGTTCTAGGTAGTGGACTTTTAGTTTATGATTTTTATTTTAATAATTTATTTGGCACAGTTGGGAAACGATTTGCAAGATAGGGAAACGATTGGACAGGTTCTTGACACTGGTTTCTAAATGAGGTATGGCTTGTGCGAGTTGTTAGAAAGAATCCATATACTTGATCACCAATATATATATATATATACACACCATTAGATTTGCATCATGAGATTTGCATCGTAAGAATTGTATCGTGAGATTTACATCAATAGATTAGTTTTTCATATAATGGTATGTTTTATATGATTTTCAATACAAATATACTTGTATGGTTATTATATGTATTAGATATTGAAAATATAATTATGTGAATAATAATATCTTGAATTTGAGAGAAATATCCTTTATAAGTAAAAATTGATTTAACAAGAGTAACATGTAAATCAAACGAATAAGATATGATTTGGACCAACCTCGTCATAGGATAGCCTCCACGAGCTTATACGCGGGATAGCCTTTACGGACTTATGCGTGAAATAGCCTCCACAAGCTATGCGTAGGATAGCCTCCATGGGCTTAAGTGTACGATTTTGTTTAATAATCTTTAACCAGGTCATGATTTTAGTTAGTCCAAAGCTGGAAAAATATTTTAATAAAATC
Organism: Phoenix dactylifera; assembly: GCF_009389715.1. Classification (NCBI taxonomy): domain Eukaryota; kingdom Viridiplantae; phylum Streptophyta; class Magnoliopsida; order Arecales; family Arecaceae; genus Phoenix; species Phoenix dactylifera. Next base: position 5,787,598 of record NC_052408.1, read on the forward strand.
TAAAAATTAAGTTAACGAGAAACAGATGACATGATATAAAAAACTATTATTGAATAATTGGTTTAATTATTATATATATGCTTTTTGGATAAGATGATAATAAGAGCTTATGTACATGTTATTTGTACGAGCTTTTTAAATATTGATATGGTATTATTTTATCTAGTATTATTTATTAATTATTTCCTTATTACTTATAATATAGCAGTTTCATATTCTTATTGGGTTGGAAAAGCTTATATTCTTCTATAGATTTTTTTTTTTTAGAGTTGCAAGAGGCGTAAATTCAAATAAGAGGGAAGTGAAATTTGTGTAGCTAGTATTTAGTTAGCTAGCTATCTTTTTTTTATTTTGCTGATATCAATGCACATCTGAAACTTACTAATTGAACTAGCTGAATATTTAATGTTAGTGGTTTTATTGGATTGATTTAATTATATTTGCGGGCATTATGTGGATATTGTTCACTTTAGGCTTAGCATATTCTCTAGAGTTTTTTTTTAGAAAATGTGCGATTATATCATGTGGCCAACTTGATAATAAGTTTGGGGCGTGACAATAGCAGGCTAGCGGCTTCGCCTGTTTAGGAGCTTAGGCTCTAATCTAGATGGGCAGGAGAGACATATTTGAATCCCTCCACAGTTAGGGCTGTTAACGAGCCGAGCCGAGCCCGAGCCTCCGCAGGCTCGGCTCGGCTCGTTTCACCAACTTTCCGGCTCGGGCTCGGTACCGAGCCCAGGATTGGGCTCGGGCTCGGGCTCGGGCTCGGGCGGCATAGCTCGGGCTCGGGCTCGTGAAGCTCGTTTGCCCGAGCCCGAGCCCGAGCCCGAGCCCGCCCCATCCCCAGCCCCATCGGCCATCCCGTCCCTGTCTCCGTCGACCGTCGGAGAGAAGAACGAGCAGCCGCCAGCCGAGCCTCAGTTCCGGCGGTTCGTCGGAGATGAATGAAGGAAGGGAAAGAGAAGAAGAAGAGAAGAAGGATAGAAAGAAATTAAAAAAAAGGAGAAGAATGACTCACCTTCTTCTTCTGAGACGAACGAAGGGCGGCGGAGGGAGCTCGGATCTGGAGAGCTCGCGGTCGTTAACAGCCCTAACGACCGGTGCCTTCTTCTGAGACGAACGAAGGGCGGCGGAGGGAGCTCGGATCTGGAGAGAGGGAGAGGGAGAGACGAACGAAGGCGACTCAGAAGAAAGAAATAAAAAAGAGAAGACGCACCTCGTCGGCCGGTGCCTTCTTCTGAGACGAACGAAGGGCGGCGGAGGGAGCTCGGATCTGGAGAGCTCGCGGTCGTTAACAGCCCTAACGACCGTGCCTTCTTCTTCTGAGACAACGAAGGGCGGCGGAGGGAGCTCGGATCTGGGAGAGCTCGCGAAAGCGACGATCGCCGGTGGAGGAGTCGGCAAAGAGGGGAAAAGAGAGAGGGGAGAAACGAAAACCGAGGCTCGGCATCGGCGGCGGAGGGAGGCAGCGAGTCATCGGCGGCGGAGGAGAAAGGTGAGAGGGGAGGGGAGGGACACCCGGAGGGGAGGAGGGGAGGGATACCCGGAAGAGGGGAGGGGAGGGCACCGGAAGCTTCTGGAGAAACCCAGAAGAAAGGAGAAGAAAAAAGAAAAAAAAAGAGGAGGTGGTCAGCCAGTCAGGTGGGAGGGAAGGATTAACGGATTGGGTTTTGGATTAACGGGCTAAGTCCCAACCCAAACCAATCCAATTCGATTTTGGAGCTCTCTTTTGGGCTCGTTTGGGCTCGCGAGCTGCTCGGGCTCGAGCTCGGGCTCGGCTCAGATTTAAACGGGCCTCATTTTGGGCTCGGGCTCGGGCTCGTTTGACTAACGAGCCGAGCTCGAGCCGGGCTTTTACCGAGCCGGGCCCGAGCCGAGCCGAGCAGCTCGGCCCGTTTGACAGCCCTATCCACAGTCCACGCCCTGCACGACGTGGGAGAACTAATAAACCAACAATTTGTCACTGTCTCTCTTAGCGTAGTTTCAAGGAGCTTCTCATTTTTCCGCTTTTTCTATTAGCTTTTATTTTAACTCCTCTTTTAATAGACAAAATTTCTGTATTTTCTTGAATTTTGAAATATCCTAAATTCTTGCCTATTTTTCAGTCTATTTTTCTCTTTGGTTGCACGAACCATAATATTTTTTTTTTCTTTTACAATCTTGGAGATGATATAACATGAAACTATATATACATATAGTTAGATTTACTTTTACATATATTATTTTTTATATAAAAATATATTTTATAGAAAATATTTTTTATTTTTTTCAAACTTGGAAAATAATAACCTTGCCGAATTATTTCTAAACACCAAACTTGTGACTACAAGTGACTAAGTATGAATACTCCAATAGTATCGAAGAAATTCACGCTGTGAATTTGGTTGCCCTTAAATGTTATTTCCACCATTTTGCTGGCACTTACCTCAATGACCAAATGTATGGGATAAGCAATGTTGAAAATTGCATCTCCTCTTCCATGAAAACTATCCTACACAGACTTTTCAATTCACACCTATTTATTTCTGGTGCTCAAAAAATGAAGTTTCTTACTTCTTACGAGGAGCAAGTTGGATAGTTTTAGCAAAGAAAGGGTGGCATATGAGGTCGGGGTGCATCCTTTGTGGAGCTAGATCGGAAACAGTGTCTCACTTGCTCACAAGATGTCCTTTCACCAAGAGCATTTGGAGAACTTTCAAAACTCAATTGAATTGGAGAGGGTGGCCTCCACGGTTGGGGAGTCTCATCTTCAAAGAAGGGTGAGCATTGGCATCAGCTTCTGTGAAGCAAACTAGCATCTTTGGTCCTCCTTTCACTTCCTTTGTTCATAATTTTCTGCAAATATCTTCTTCTGATTTGATAAGGCAAGGTGGAAGTGCTTTACCTTCTCCTCTTCCAAACAAAAAGAAAAAGAAAAAGAAAAAGTAGAGAACATATGATCAACCATTTCAGGTGCTTGGTGGCACAACTCACAGCCCCTTAGATTCTTTCCCAGTCTCCCTTCCAAGGATATCCTTAGTACTTAATTTCTTCTACAGAGCCACATGAAACATTTAAACTTTAAAGGCGCCTTCAGATTCTATATAGTAGAAGCAAAGCTGCATCTAATCCCTCTGATGTTGAGAAACTGATATAGTGAAGCAGCGAAGAAGGCTCTTCAGAAGATGTTGCTGCATGTCGTAGCAGCGGAGAGATCCAGCCAAGATTAACTGAGCCTTTGGCGGAGTCTGAGATCGGGCTGGTTCTAAACAGGACCGTGGTCCTACCTGGTCAATGTTGTGGTCTGCTCGGCCGGGATGGGACGATTCCTTACCCTGAGCAAGACGTTCCATTTGGCCCCCTATCAGCTCCTTTACCATCTTGTCTCTATATCAACTAGCCTTGCTACCGATTAAGAGATACAGGAGATAGGAGAGAAGTGGTCGGAAGAGCTTCAGGTTGAAAAGATAAGCTGATGAGAGTGGTCAACGGTGATTGTGCTCGGAAGAAGAAGTTGACGCTAATTGTTGACTTGGAAATAAGAAAGAAAGTCCATAGTGAAGTATTGTCGGAGTTTGTTCGGAGGAAGGGTCTTAGATGTCTAATTCAGACAGAAATTTTGCAAAAACAACAGAGATTTCAAAATAGGAGCGACAGTGAGAGAGCCATTTGAAAGTCCTTTAGATACTTTATATAGGATGAGGGTTGGCATCCGTTCCTAATGAGACGAACATGCGTCTTAATTGCCTGGTAAACGCAAACTTGCTACACGTTTTGCATTGTGGGCTAAGCTGTATTGTTGTCCGTTGGAGAAAATTTAAAAAACTTTATGACACCTTAAATGAGGACATGTGGCGAGCTACTATCAATCAGCCCAGATAATAGTAAGAAAGGACCAGAGGCATGTCAAATATCATGTAGGGCTCATTTGGTTCACGAAAAATATTTTTCCTCGTAGGGATATGATTTCTGAAAAATAGATTCTTGAGAAAAGAATATCTGAAAAAGTACTTTTCGCATGTTTTGTTAACCATAGAAAAGTGAAAGATTTACAGAGTGCTTATGTTTGGTTGACCATCTACTTTTCTAAAAAAGTTATGTGTAATTCCTATTATACCCTTAATAAAAATTAGATCTTAATGCTTTGGATCAAATAAGAATAGCTGAAGGGCCTTTTTGAAAAAAAATAAAATATTTCGATTTTGGCTTACGGAAAAGTAACTTTTCCATGAAACGTGGAAATCATATTTCTACGGAAATACAACTTTTTCGTCTCTATTCTTTGAAAACTCTAATCAAATAAGAGGCATTTTTTTACTTTTTCGTTGACCACACTTTTTTTTTTTCTTTTCGTGAACCAAACGGGCTCCCAGATTAGGGCTTATGAATAATTTTCTTCAGGGCTCGTTTGGTTCGCGGGAAGTATTTTTCCTCCTAGGAATACCTAGGAAAGTACTTTTGGCATGTTTGGTTAACCATGGGAAAGTGACAAATTTCCAAAGTGCTTATGTTTGGTTGACTATCCACTTTCCTAGGAAAGTTATGTATAATTCCTATTATGCCCTTAATAAAAATTAGGTCTTTAATGCCTCTTTAATGCTTCTTTAATGCTGAAGGATCTTTTTGGAAAAAATAAAAACGGAGTGATTCCCACTTCATGGGAAAGTAATTTTCCCATGTTTCTTATGGGAATCAAAGATACTTTGGCCAAGCCTTTCCACGGGCTCCATGTGAACCATGTTTTACACCGGGCTCAATCCTGGCACAGAATAATTGGGCTCGGTAGCATTATGATGCGGAGACCCGAGTCGACCGTTTTCGCCTCCGCACTCGCACCGCCCACCCATTTTCCTTTCCCGCCACATTTTCCTCGTCTTTCGAAACTCCGCGCCGCTTCCCAGGCTTCTTGAATCGAAAAATAAAAGCGGAAACAAATTCCTTTGGCTCGAAGGCAGGGAAGGTGGAAGCGCCGCGGCCAGGCATGAACGCCGCCTCTAAGCCCATCTGCACCATCTGCTATGAAGACCTCAACCTCATCGTCGAAGAAGTCCAAGCCATCCCCATCTGCGGCCACGTCTTCCACGAGCTCTGGTACCCACCTCTCTCTTATCTCTTCCCCTCCCTCTTCTTCTCTCCGTAGATTTCTTCTAATATCTCTCATCTGTTTCAATAAACAAAGCATCCAACAATGGCTGGAATACTGCCCGGAAGGGAAGAAGCCCACCTGTCCCGTCTGCAAGCAGTTCTGCGCCCCATCACTCCCCCATCCGCCTCTACTTCCAGTCCACCGGCGACCCCCACAATTTCCCTCCTCCCAGAAGCTTTCTTCCGAGGCTGATGCCGAGGCATTGGACTGAGGAGGTAAGGAGACTGGAGTTGAAGCTTTCGGCCCTCACCTCCAATTTCGAGAACCAGCAGACGCATCTCAGCAAACTGAATGATGAGGTATGAATCCGAATTTCTTTTTTTTTTTCTTCTCCTCTTTAATGCAAGTTTGTTTAATATAATATTGCTTCAGGTGACTGCATGGAAAGAGTTGGCGAAAAGGGAGGAGGCAAGAAGAGAAGAGATCATGAAAGAGAAAGAGTGCGTCCAGCAGTTTCTACATATGAAAATAGAGGTTGGTATTTTATTGTTTTTTTTTTTTTGATGCTGATTCGGAGTTATCGGTCTTTATTGTAATGTTCTATGTTGACAAGAGGCTGCTTGGGCCAGGAACTGTCTAGGAAATCGTTGGAGTGCACGAAGCTATATGAGAGGAGTTTGGGTTTTGGCCAAGGAGCTTGCTGCCCTTAAACTGTATGAGTTATTGCTCCAAAAAAAAAAGACTCGTATATTTGGCTTGCAATGGTCATCATTTTCTCATTCTTATTAGCTTCCTACTTCCTAATGGTTCAGGGCAACAGATCTGAACTTGGAGGAGGAAGAGATGGTGAAACTTGCATCGCTTGGTCATGGTGGCAACCCATGAGAATGCAGTACAGGTTCTGAAGAGGTCCCTTGCCCTTCGCAATAAGTAAGTTTTTTAATGCTTTAAAAAATTTAAGTTTTTAATGCTCTAAGAAATTTATCTTGTTCATGATTTTTTTAGTGGCTAATTGTGAGAAGTAGAGCTTAGTTATATCAATTTGAATCAACTATGATAGCAAATGAGAACATGTTTTTTGCCATCTTTTATTTTGTTTGGAAATATTGTTTAGAGGGCACAAAAGACAGATCCATGATTTGCTTTTTACAAAGTGGCATTCACACATGCACTGCATGCAACTTGATTAAGAGGTTGCAATGATTGGATAAATAGGTGTGATCCATGCCTTGAGGGTTTGCATTGTCCCATGGATGGTACTCTTACAACAGAAAACATCGATGTTGCAGTGAAAGGAGAGACCAAACAGAAGAGGCGTAAGAGGTTGATTTAAACTTGGAAGGTGGATTACATCTCCTTATAATAGTAGAGATGTACTATGGTTGATTCACTCCATGGTTACCTGGTTTGTTTGGTTCAAGTTTGAATTTGTAATTTGCAATTTGCTCTTAAAAAGGGCACCTTAATGCACCAGGCTCCTGCCATTGGCGGCATTGAGGAGTGTCAAATTTATGCAGCTTTACCCGATGTACACAGAGAGTGTTTTGTGTTTTGTACTTGTGGCACCCAAGCCGCAATTCTCTTCAATTGGATTCAATTAAAGTAGGATGAAAAAAATTCATTTTTATTAAGTTTCATATATTCTAATAGCAAATTTTATTTTGGATTATTAAATATGCATAAGAAAATGGTTTGTATTTATCAAAATATATGAGATGAGTTATATAGATTTTTTTTAGAAGGAGATCTAGAAAAAGCTACATACATAGGAAATTTACTATATCTTGAAGATAATTGAATGACTTTCATATAAAATTCTTAATTTGCTTAATATTTCATCTTGACCTTTGCCTGCCATGTCCCCTTAGCATTGTAAACTACCATTGAAGAAGACCCTTTGCAGCCTTTTGGGCTGTCCAGGTCTTGAGGCCTAATGATGGTGGTTTTTGCTTCCTATTAAGGTTGCAACCAACCATTCTTTTTGATAAGTTTAAACCATCTTTTTCTCCTTCTTAAATTTGGGGTTTGCTTTTTGGTGTGGAGAAGCAAGGCATTTCAACTGCAAATGTAGAAATGCTCTAACCTTCTTCTCTTGTGGTAGCTTTGATCATGATCATTTTCACCGCCCCACTTTTGATCCACTAATTCCCTCTTTTGCTTGCCTTTTGCTTCACCTTGTCCATCTACTCCACCACATGCCCTCCCCCCTCTCTTTCTGTACCAATGGCAGACATTGACTTTCCTCTTGCTGACCTATGGAAATGGTTTGGGGTGCCTCTCCTATTTCAACAATGTGCATACCATTTATGTGGAAGATGTTGACTTGGTAGAATGGTGCTTGTAGTGAATGACTCAAGTATTTTTTTCTCATGAAATAAATTGCCACATTTTATGCTATAATGGTTTGATGAATCAACGACCAGAAGTTCTTCATCTCCTTGCCTTTGAGGCTGGGAGATTATTAGGCTCTTTTATTATGAGATTCTTAATATGGCCAATTCACTCTCTCCTATCAACATTGGTGTATTCAAGAGTCGCCTATAGCTTCTCCAATCTCCTTTTTGTCAATCACAGGTTTGTTACCAAGATTTCTAGTAGTTTTAGGATTCTTCACCAAGTTAGCGAACTATATATTTTAGGGCTAGTGGATTTTTCATGCCTTTTTTAATTCATTTCATAGAATTGACTAACTACATTTCTCAAATCATGGATGTTAAATTATTGGAGATGTCAAATTTTAAGTTAGAGTTGATATTCTTGACATTACTTCTGTTTCCCTTTGATCCCTTTGGATCCATTAAAGTGGCCTTAGGAAGATTTTGACTCATGGTTCGTTGTACCGTTTCAAACCACATGACTTCGGATGTACGAAGCTGAACTAATATGGAACTGGAAAGGTTCTCTATATTAGGTATAGAGGCTGAACCCTCCCTAACTCAATTAAACGCCCTCCTCGCCCCTCCCTCGTTCACTTGTGAACACTGCCTAGCGCCCCCTTCATTGCTGTTGCTTGCGATAGTCTGAGAGTGGTAAGCTTCTCACCCTCTCCCTCTTTCTTTCTATCCTGCACGCTTGCTTAGCTTAGGGTTAGGGTGTTCCGACCCTTGCCTATCCTTCCTTTTTTCTTGCTCGCTCTCATCACTAGGGTTAGAGTTAGGGTTCCCTCAGCTCTCTCCCTTCCCCTCCCTGCCTCATTCCTTTTCTCCCATTCTCCCTCTCCGTCTAACTTTCCCTATATTGGTATGCCCCATTATGGCATGGTATGGATCTGTTCTATGTTGAACTAGTCGCCGGTTCATACACCATCCAATATCGGTTCGGAGAAGTTTGCTTCGACTAGTTTAATTTTTTTTGGTGAAGGTGGTGATGGTTCTAATAATAGTAATATCAGCTTCTGTAATAGCATTGTTGTTAAGTGTTCAATTTTTGCTGACTTGGGTGATCCTCCATGCCGTAAGGACTTCACTTTTGTATGGTTGTGTTTGATAAGTGTATCACTTTGGATCCTATCTAATTCATTCCCTACTTACCATTATGTTTTTTTTCACTTTTATTCTCTCGCTTACCTTTGTTAAATTCAATTTTCTCAATCCCTCCCCACGTACCTATTCTCCCTTTTGTCCCTTCGGTTGTGGTGTCGCCCTCTTCAACCTTGCCACCCGACTTGTCTCTTTTTTGAACTAGGCTGATCCTTATCCTAATTCTCTCATTAACTCTTCAATTAGATAATAAATTTTCTTTGTGATGGTTCCAACAATAGCAATATTAGCTTTCTGTAGTAGCTTTGTTGCTTAAGTGTTCAATTTTGCTGACTTAGGCGATCCTCCATATTGTAAGGACTTCACTCTGTATAGTTGTGTTTGATAAGTGCATCACCTTGGATCTTATCTAATTCATTCTCTATGTACCATTCTGCTTCCTTTCACTTTTATTCTCTCCTCACCTTTGTTAAGTTCAATTCTCTCAATCCCTTCCCACCTATCCCACTCTCCCTTTTGTCCCTTCGGCTTTGGTGTTGCCCTCTTCAACCTTGCCACCCCTACTTGTCTTTTTTTTTGAACTAGAGTGATCCTTATCCTGATTCTCTCATTAACTCTCCAATTGAGATAATAATTTTTTTGCATGTCACTAGGATAATCATTCATGCTTCTCTATCATGTATTTGCCATCTCTCTTCACTTCTTCTAGAGTTCCAAACTAAAAAAATAGAAAGAAAACCAAATCCACCAACCAAAATTCCTATCAATCCAAGAGATAGAATAGAGAAAAGGAACAAATAAACGAAAAGAATAAAAAATAAAACTAACTCTAATCTTAACTGTCTTCCTTACGAGAAATTTGAACAAACTCTAACCCAAACCCTTGCCGTTGGCCTTCTTTGGGCTCCTCAACCCTTTGAGGTCAGGAAGCCCCTGCCTTGCCCTACCTCTATTTCCACACCCCTCTCTCCCTCTCGTTTTTGCGAGTTATATTTCTTGATTATTACTTAGAAACCTTGTGAAAGGAAACTAAATTAAATAAAGAACCTTTGTGAAAAGAACTTTTGACAATATAAGCATGCAATCATTAAAATATAATGAGAGAAATAACAAAGTAATAGGTGACCTAGACTTGGACAACGCGAGTTGTTGCTGTCTTCTCATGCGGGGGCCTTTGCAATATGGCTCTTTTGGCTTCTCTCTTACAAGCACGATCTTGGTAAAGAAAAAAGTTTCATGATTACTCTTATGCCAAAATTTAAGATGAAATTTAAGAAACCAAATACATTAAATGAATAAGAAAAAAGCTTGTGGAAAAAGAGAGAGAAGTGGTATGTTGGCTATTGTAACAGAGTTAATTGGGGGCTTTGAGAGGAAGTGAATGAGAGGATTCCCACCCCTTTCCTACTAACCATTCACCTTGTTTTATAGAGTTTCTTCTTGGGCTTTTTAGTTCCACTAGAAAGGCTTTATTTATAGTGATTCTCTCTCCTTTCAAGGCTTTTCATTTCAAGAACATCTTGATTGACACTTTATTTCTTAGATCTTGTCTTATTTTCTTTATTCCATTAGCTGCAAGTGCTTAAAAAGTGCTTGACTTAACAAGAACTCTGTTACCAAATCTTCTGCATTTAAGGTAGGCTGCCTCATGTCTTCACCACTCTTAACTCCCTCGGACTCCAAGACTTATTGGCTGTAAAGAAACTTGACCTGCTGAACTTTTGGATCTTGGAAAGCAATTTGGTTTTATATTTAAGAAAAACTTCAGCTAGTTTGCTTTGAACACTCTCAAATAAGAGGAACTTAACTAGGTGATGGTTTTTGTTGCTCGATTTTTGTGAAATTAATATCGATAGACCTTTGATGATCTTCACCAAAACTTGACCTTAACAAGCTTCTCCACCCTTCTTGTTTTACTTTTTCTTGTCCTCTTCATCTCTCTTTCTTTTTTGTCTGGGACTTTGGGTTGTGTTCCGTGAGAACCTTTTCTGTTTTTTTTTTCCTTTTGGATCTTTGCTGCATGTGGCTTTCGGTGCTCTTTTTAGTGTAAAGATCACCTGATGTTTTCCATTATAATGCCTGTAATGGCCATAATAGTACATGATTCTATTGTTAAAAAATTGTAATATGATAGGGTTTTGATTTTATCTTATATTTTAAATAATGCCATTGTTATTCTCGAATGATTTCAAAGTATATCCATATCTTGGGAGGTGGAGCTGTATTTTGAGGCAAATTTCCCTTTAGCCTACTAGTGCCTGTTTTCTTCATGCTATGCATAACGGATCGAGATACATCCATGTATAGCCAGGTATTTCCATTGCATTTATCCCAAAACTCAGATTCTGAGAAGCACTTGTACAATCTCAACATACTCTAAGGGAAAATGAGACCACTATGGGTGTTGAGCATGTAACAGCTAGTCTCTTCAAAAATCCAGTGTGCATGATTTGGTCTTTTATAATACTCTAAAAATGCCACCATCGGTCATTTGAAATTCTGATTACGATGAAGTATTGGACAGTGATGTTGGGAGAATGTCAATTATTTTCTTATTGCATGCTTGTAAGTTTCTTAGTCTTCCATGGGATTTATTGTGTGTTCCAGTTTTGCAACAGGTACTCTAACTAAGGCAATTGTGACTGATAAAAAAGAGCATCAATTAACTGTATTTTATTAAACCTTGCATGGCTTTTATAGGAGCTATAAGGAACTGTTGGCTCAATGCAACCTCTTAGGAAGGGCAGAGACTCGCAGTCAGATGAAACTTGGTAAGGCTAAAGAAAAGATAACAAAACTTCGAGTAAGTTACTTACTATCCCCATGCTGTTTTTATATGTATTTTCAAACAATTAAACTGGAAAGTCTTGTTGTTTATTAACTATTTCAGTTACGATTGCAAGAGGTGGAGGGGCTCTTGAAGAAAAAGAGAATGAAATCCTGAGGAATTTGAAGGCTTCAAAAAGAATTAAAACTGAAGGGATAAATTTCAGTTGTGTCAATGGGAACCTAAGTTATCCATGCACTGACAATCATTTATTGGAAGATCAAACTGAGAAGCCTGCTGAGCATGACCCCCATCATTTTAAAGGAAGTGCCAAAGGTCCTGTACTCCAAAACAATTTGATTTCATCTAGTTTCAAGGATAACGACTATGTAATAGATCTAGATGCTGATTCTAGCTTCCTTATGGATGAGGTTGCTCTTGAACCATCTACAAACTTATTTAAGCATTCAACTCCTATTTCTGTTGGCAAAAATCAAGCTGAATCTGACAAGAATGAAGATCTCCATAAGTCATCTATGTCGGGGGATGCTTATCCTAATAAACAGGCTTCCTCTACTTACAAGCATATCAGGCATGAATCCTGGACCTCAAGCATTAATATCAATAATGATGAGAAGGGTTCTCTGGAAAGAGTTGTAGAGAGAAATGCAGCACAGATACCTAATACAGAGGCTTCCTCCACTTACAAGCGCATTAGGCATGAATCCTGGAACTCAGGCATTAATATGAAAAATGACGAGAAGGGTTCTCTAGAAAAAGTTGTAGATAGAAGTGGGACGCAGATAGAAAGTTTGTCTCGGACTAAAGAAATTTTGCTTATTGATGATATTGCCAGGCAATCACCTTCAATGGCAATCAAAAGGGAAACTCAGGCTCATGATTCAGTTGCTTCCCCTGGTAAGTCTTTACTTTCTCAGAATCAGGGAGTGGTAAAAATGACTTGATTAGTACAAGGTTTCAAGATGATCATCAAGTTCCTTGTTAGCAGAAAGTTGTTTACTTTCCCTAACTTTTTAAACATGTCAAAATGGAACATTCACCACTTAGGTAAGGAAACCATATATCTACCTTTTTTTTTCTTAATTTGTCAGTTAAGATTTAGTGCTTACAACTTGCTTAGAAAAGTGATGTGATGGTGTTATACTATTTATTTTAAAAAAGATCCCAAAGTACCTGTCAAGCTAAAATGCCTTAAGGACTCTTCAGACCATATATTGTGTACACTTTTTATGCTTTTTTTCAGGCTGTCAAAGCTTTAGCCTATTCACAATTAGAGTGAAAAGAGCAGGGCTATGACCAACTTTAACAATTCAAGTCCTGACTAGCAGGCTGGCATTCAAGTAATTGATTCTTGTTGAGAAAACCATTCAAAAACCAACAAGCAGGCTGGCATTCAAGCATTCAAGTAATTGATTCTTGTTGAGAAAACCATTCAAGTCCTGACTAGCAGGCTGGCATTCAAGTAATTGATTCCTGTTGAGAAAACCCTGCTTATTGAGCAACAATGCCCCTGACAACTCATTGCCCATCTAGTAATCCAATAAATTTTGAACTGGTTTTCTTTGCGGCTCCCTACCAGATTAACTTGAGCTTAAATTAAACTACAGGAACTGTACATGGTCCTTTAGAAATAAAATTTCTATGTGGTTCGTTCTTTAAAGTGGTCATTTCACCTGTAAGTTTATGCATTTCACTTGAACTGATTTACATTGGTTGTAAATAATTCTACTCCTTCCCGTGCACTATAATTCATAGGTGATGCATGGTTTCCTGGTGGAATCTTTGGTCCTGAAGGTGGCAACAGAAGTGTGGGGAAGTGGTGCAAGCAGGTTTCAAACGTTTCCTTGTATCTTAGAATGCAAGCATCAAAGAGAAATGAGGATTTGATTGCAGTTGGAGCTGATGGGAGAGGTGGAAGGGTCAAAGTGCTGAGAGCTCATGACCAGGTATAAGAACCACTGTTTTGAAGTTTTTTTTCTTTTATACTTTTTAGAGAAAAAGTAGAGCATTCATTTGTAAGCAAGCAACAGAATCCTCTGTTTGGTTTATTCCATTCTTATACCTGAGTACCTCACATTTCTTCATGGTCTTCATGCAGGTCAATAAGTCACAAGCATCACAGTCAAAGAATTATCATGGAGCGAAACAAAGTGGTCAATCTCAGATTGATCATTTCTTTGGGAAGTCTGAAGGCTAATTGTACATTCACAGGAGAAAGTGGCCATAGCAAAACCCTCAAGAGTTAAGAGATTTAGATTCGAGGTTTTAGAGACACTGATTGGAGGACAACCGAAATGGAGATAAATTTATTACTCAGATAATCTCCGTCCTCACAGAAGGCAGTAGTAAACAGGTCATAATTTTACTGCATAATGTTTCTATTTATCAAACTCTGGTTTTTTGAACTCTGCACAACCTTAAGTGGCTAACTGGAATGCTGAACCAAAGTAAACTTTTTCTGTTTTGGAGAACAAGTTAGATAAATCCATGGACATTCTTTTCTAAGTCCACACTAAATCCCCCTCTCCAAGCATTTCACTGTTACCCGCCTGTGTGTAAATGACTGCTCGCCCATCTGCTGATTGATATTTAGCTCCAGTTGTCTAAAATGGGTAGGATGCAGGTTAAGCCTGTTTTGCACCCAGAAAATGACCGTGGCTGATCAACCTGACGCCTGTGTTTAGTTGGCAATCCACTCCAATGGCTTTTCAATTGAGCACAAGCTCATTGCCATTATATATAGAGTATAACAAGTTATCTCTTCAACAATCATTTTAAATTATTTGGAACTTAAGATTCAGACTTGAGCATGGCTGAGCAGTTGAAAATGAGCCATTCACGAAAACCTTGTTCAAATGGTGCACCGAATCTCTTGGTCATTTTGGCTGATCAAACTTTCTGGTGTTGAGGGAATTCAGTGGCCTGGATTAGCTTCCAAATTACAACGTAGACTAGTTTCTGGTGAGAATTAAACCCAAATCTTCCATCATCACCTGAACTGTGGTTTTCGAAGAGTCAGGCCAAGTTATTGAGTGCACGTCGTGATTTGATTGTGTTAAGTTGGTACCATGTCTACCTTCAGCTCGATCCGACTTCAAAGGTAGCCAAGTAATGACGCATTCAAACACATTGAACCCAGCCACAAACTAGACTCAATTCTCCATCAGTAATACTAAAGTTTATCTTCCGAATCTCACCTAATGTGATACGCCAACTTTTTAAAGGAGCCAATCTGTCCAAAGCCAACATTCCTAAGACTTCCAAAAACTACTTGCAAGTCAAATATTTTAGATCATGGAATCATCTTATCCTCCCATAATTATACCATAACGTGACTGCAAGTTTGTTTCTTTGCAATGAAGGAAAACAAAAACAAAAGAAAGAGAGAAGATAGTGAAGAACATTACTTGGTCAGTATAAAAACTTGGCATTCTCCCCCACCAAAGGCCTGCTTTCCCTTGCCTATCATGGCTCTCTCCCTGATGAGAAGAAGAACACAAGCATCCCGCCCGGTCATGGAGAAGCAAACTCTCTCAACGACAAAGCCAAGGGGGTGTCTTCAAATTCCCACCACCTTCTTTCTGTTTATCCTCCTCTCCTTCTGGTGCTACTCCTTGCTAGTGACCAACTCCTTCCACCTCTGTGTCTCCTCCCGGAAAGTCCACCATTACTGCATCTCTGGCGGCGCCAATCCCCGCTTCGATTTACTTGAAGTACTGGACTCCCTCAACATCCCCACCAACCGAAACCGTACCATTATCCACAACCAAGCCGGTGGCAATCGGAAGGACGAGATAGCCAATGCCGTCAAGGTGGTTGAAGAACAAGTGCAAGAACAGCGCTCCTGGGCATCGAAAGGCATGCATGTCGAAACCCAAAGATCATGCGATAATCGGGGTATCTTCGTCTACGATCTCCCCTCAAAGTTCAATAGAGATCTCATGGCACAATGCCGAGATCTTCTCCCATGGACCGACCTCTGCGAGTACTTCGCCAACGACGCCATGGGGCAGCCGATGCCTCAGCTCGGCAAGGGTTGGTATCAAACGCATCAGTATTCTCTCGAGCCCATCTTCCATTCGAGGATCTTAAACCACCCTTGCAGGGTTCATGACTACAACAATGCCAAGCTCTTCTACGTTCCCTTCTATGGAGGCCTCAGCATCCTCAGGTGGCACTTCAAGAACGTGTCGAGCGACGTCAAGGACATGCTCGGCGTCGAGCTCGTCAAGTGGCTCGAGGACCAGCCACCATGGACCCGGAGCTCCGGCAAGGACCACATGTTTGTGCTTGGAAAGATCTCGTGGGACTTCCGGCGTAACGGGCACAACGCATGGGGGAGCAACTTCTTGTCGCTGGACGCCATGCAAGCCCCATACAAGTTCTTGATCGAGCGCCAGCCATGGGAGCCGAATGAAATCGGCATCCCCCACCCGACGTACTTTCACCCGCACGACGACACCGACATTGCTGCATGGCAGAGGAGAATCATCAGCTCGTGGCGGCGGAGCCTCGTGAGTTTTGCGGGGGCGGCACGGCCGGAGGCCGCGGAGAGCATCAGGTCGGTGCTTATAGGACAGTGCGTGTCGAGAAGCGACCACTGTAGGTTTCTTGATTGCGCAACTGGTTCATGCTTGAGACTGGATCGAAGCGGTCGTGTCGCTGTTCATGGAGTCGGAATTCTGCCTGCAGCCGCCGGGGGACAGCCCGACGAGGAAGTCGGTGTTTGACAGCTTGGCGTCTGGTTGCATTCCGGTTCTGTTCAGCCGGTACACGGCGTACTATCAGTACACATGGCACTTGCCGGAGAACCACCGGAAGTACTCGGTGTTCATTGATGAGGAGGAGGTGAGAGAAGGGAAGGTGGACGTGATAGAGAAGTTGAAGGAGGTCTCCTTGGAGGAGAGACATGAGATGAGGAGGTTTATAGTGTATGAGCTCATGCCGGGCTTGGTTTATGGGGACTCAAATGCGAACTTTGAGAAGTTCCGTGATGCGTTTGACATTGTCCTGGATAACTTGGTCGATAGGGTTACTACGAGGTCACGATAGTATAGTTGGCTTTTCATTTAATTTTATTATTTCTTTTTTGGGTCAAAGAAATTACATACAAGGAGAAGAGGGCTTAGCTTGTCCATGTGTTCAAGCTTTTGGTCATATGAATATAATTGGGTTTTGAGGAAGATATGGATATTATTTAATTATCTAAAATTTTGTGACTTTAAAGTGAAGTCGGCAAGCAATTTGCGGATTTCATGTAAAAATTATAAAATTGTGGTTGGACCTCTATTTCTTTCGAAACAGAAAAAGCAGGTCGGCCGAGGCAAAATATTATATGTAATAAATCAGATATACTCTCATAATCCTAGGGCTTTTCATAGTCGCTCATACGTAGTAGGTCCTTTACCGACTCCCATCCCCACCTATTCTTATTTTCAATTTCAAGCTGCGCATCTACGAGGAGATGAGAGTTCTCAGACCGTTCGTTTGGCCGATCCCCATTCACGCACCAGAAGATTTCCTCGTCACCGCAACGACCAGCGAGAGAGTCAAGGAAACCAACAAATAATTGCTCCTGCTCCTCCTCCTCAACCGAGCATTGTTTCACTTTCCCATCTTCTTCCATCCCCGCCGCCATCTTACTCTCCCAAAAATTATTAGATTTTCGTAGTCATAAACCATGCTCGATTGGATCTTCCTCTTCCTCACCATCTCTCTATGCTTAGCCTCTAGATTACTCCTCTCCAAACAATGGAACACCTCGAAAAAGAGGCAAACCCCCCTACCCCCGGGCCCAAGATATAGTCTCATCCTGAGCCCCATGTTCTGGCTCCGTCGTTCCCTCTCCGGCCTCGAATCCATCCTCCGCTTCCTCCACACCAAGTACGGCCCCATCCTCACCGTCCGCATCATCTCCCGCCCGGCCATCTTCGTCGCCGACCGCGACCTCACCCACCAGGCCCTCATCCAGGCCGGCGCCGCCTTTGCCGACCGCCGGGACGACACCGAGGCCACCCGCCTCCTCAACAGCAACCGCCACAACATCAGCTCCGCCCCCTACGGCCCCCTCTGGCGCCTCCTCCGCCGCAACCTCGCCGCCGAGATCCTCCACCCCTCCCGCGTCAGGCTCTTCGCCCCCGCCCGCCGCTGGGTCCTCAGCATACTCGTTACCAACCTCAAAGCCAAGGCCGAGACAGGGGACGGGGTGGTGGTGGTCATGGAGGGCTTCCAGTACGCCATGTTCTGCTTGCTGGTGTTCATGTGCTTCGGCGAGAGATTGGACGAGAAGGCCATCAGAGACATCGAAGCCATCCAGAGGCTTCTGCTCTCGTCCTTCATTAAATTCAACGTCTTCTCTTTTCTTCCCACGATTACGAAGCTCGTGTTCAGAGAGAGGTGGAATTTACTCTTAGCTATCCGCCAGAAACAAGAAGAAATCTTCATCCCTTTGATAAGGGCGCGAAAGGGCCGGAAGCAGCAGCCCGGCGACGGCGACGGCGAAGGCGAGGACGACGGCCACGGAAGCTTTGTCTACTCGTATGTAGATTCTCTTCTTGGTCTGCAGCATCCTGAGGATGGAGGGAGGAGGCTTAGCGAGGGTGAGATCGTGAGCCTCTGCTCTGAGTTCTTGAACGCGGGTACCGACACGACGGCGACGGCGTTGCAGTGGATCATGGCGAACCTTGTGAAGCACCAGGAGATGCAGGCGAAGTTATTGGAAGAAATTGAGGGGGTGGTGGGGAGCGACGTAGAGGAGATCAAGGAGGATGACCTGCAGAAGATGCCGTATTTGAAAGCAGTGATCATGGAAGGGCTGCGGCGGCACCCGCCGGCCCACTTCGTGCTGCCGCACACGGTGACGGAGGACTTGACTTTGAATGGATATTTGATACCGAGAGGCGCTTCGGTTAATTTTACGGTGGCGGAGATGGGTTGGGATGGAAAGGTGTGGGAGGAGCCCATGGAATTTAAGCCGGAGAGGTTCTTGGCCGGCGGGTCGGGTGAGGGGGTGGACATAACGGGAAGCAGGGAGATCAAGATGATGCCGTTTGGGGTGGGGAGAAGGATGTGCCCCGGGCTCGGGCTGGCGATGCTTCACCTCGAGTACTTTGTGGCCAATTTGGTGAGGGAATTCGAGTGGAAGGCAGTAGATGGAGAAGCGGTGGATTTGTCTGAGAATTTCGAGTTCACGGTTGTAATGAAGAATCCTCTTCGTGCTCGAATCTTGTCCCGGAGGACTCTCGAATCTTTTCACGATACACTTAAACGGTGAATGCTGAGCGTCTCAGATCTCACAGTTCCAAATAAATTCTAGAAAGCCTGTGCCTAGCCATGTTGCATGGGTCTCCATGGATCCTTGATGGTATGTATCTAATCTTGGAAGATTGTATTATGCTTGATGGGACGAGACGCGCTCTTAATGAACATTGTACCCTCTTTATATTTTAATGAACATTGTACCTTTTTTATATTTTAATAAACATTGTACTTCATGGGACCCTCCCTCTCCTCTGCATAGAGAGAGAATTCTTCTCGGTTGAAACGGAAAAGCTGGCGTATTTTTTTTTTTATACAGCGACTCACGAGCACGAGTGCATGCAATAAAACAGGAAAGGTTGGTACACCATATGATCTTTATGATCCAAGCTTGAGCCGATTTGGCTATTAGGTTTGAGTTGAGGGTCGACCTCAAGTAACAAAATACTTAGCTCGTAAAATTTAAAAATTTAATTAAATATAAATATTTATAATAATATTTTTTATTTTATTTATAATATAAATATTATTAATTAATAATTTAATATAATATTTGGATATTTTTTACCCTGATTCAATTTCTAACTTTTAACTATAAATTTTCTTAAATTATGACCAATAATCGAATTCGAACTTGAACTCGAGCATGAATAAAATGGTTCGGTTAATATCTGAATCGAGTTGAGGCGAGTCGAATCAATCTTGAGTATGTTTTTTTAATTAAGTCATGATCAAGTTTAAATATTAAAACTCAATTGATCTTAAGTCAAATTTCAAATCTGAATATTTTGAGTTAAATTGCCCATGTCGACTAACGAACCCTATAGCACAATGTCATTGGGGGTTTTGAATTAAATTGCCTATATTGACTAACGAACACTATAGCACAATCTTATTGGGGCGGACAATGAAAATGCCAAAGTTTAGAGTAAAAAAAATTAAATAATATTTTTTGATTAGTTTTTATAGATAAGGTTATAGGTTGCTACGATAGTTCTTTGTATCCCTTGATGGAGAGAGATTCATTTATTTAATTTCTTCCTCTTCTTGCGCTTAGCCTTGTCTCCACGTCGACCTTCACCAAAAACGGTCACAGGCTGCGAAGCTAAGCACTTGCGTCACCCACCCATTATTTTGTCTGGGTGAAAAGATGCATAACGACCAAGAAACTTGATGTCCAATTATTTTACGAGCACAAAGTGGGAGATACAGAGCACAAACTAATTATAGGACTTTTCTTCGTGTGGACCAAAATAAACAGGTAGATGTTTCAATCAATCTCACAGGAGATCAATCCTTTCTCCTGAAGGATCCAGTAACCTCATCATCCCATATTAATTGGGATTAGATTAAATGCCAATAAAATGGAGCTTCTTTATGTTGATACCCAACTTGAATTGCAGACTTTTTAATTGCTTGTGTTAGAAAATATAAAATATATAAGTAAATCTATCTTATTTTATCAATTTAAGTTTTTAGAATAAGTGGTGATCCCAACATGGTATTAGAGCAGAGGTTTTGAGTTCGAACCCTCTCTCCCCACTCTTTAACCCAGTTATTAAAAATTTCATATGTTGGGCTCATCTCTTAAAAAAAAAAATCTGTTGCGAAACTAGTGCAAGCCCCCAAAGTACCAATATATATATATATATATATATATATATATATATATATATATATATATATATTATATTTTACATATCTTTTTCTGATTTCTATGGATACATTATCACTTCATAGTATAATAAATCCTTTATCACCAAAAAAGAAAAGAAAAAGATAGTAATAGGAGATAGAACTCGATGCATCAGATCACGAAATGCATCTGCAAGGAGATGAGAGTTCTCAAACGGTCCATTTGGCCGATCCCAACCCACGCACCAGAAGACCCAAAGAAACCCACAAATAATTGATCCTTTTCCTCTTCTTCAACAGAACGTTGTTTCACTTCCCATCTTCTTCCATCCCCACCGCCATCTTACTCTCCCAAAAATTATTAGATTTTCGTAGTCATAAACCATGCTCGATTGGATCTTCCTCTTCCTCACCATCTCTCTATGCTTAGCCTCTAGATTACTCCTCTCCAAACTATCGAACACTTCGAAAAAGAAGCAAACCCTACCCCCGGGCCCAAGATATATTCCCATCCTCAGCCCCATCCTCTGGCTCCGTCGTTCCCTCTTCGACCTCGAGCCCATCCTCCGCTCCCTCCACACCAAGTACGGCCCCATCCTCACCGTCCGCATCACCTCCCGCCCGGCCATCTTCGTCGCCGACCGCGACCTCGCCCACCAGGCCCTCATCCAGACCGGCGCCGCTTTCGCCGACCGCCTCGCCGCCACCGAGGCCAGCCGCCTCCTCAACAGCAACCGCCACAACATCAGCTCCGCCCCCTACGGCCCCCTCTGGCGCCTCCTCCGCCGCAACCTCGCCGCCGAGATCCTCCATCCCTCCCGCGTCAAGCTCTTCGCCCCCGCCCGCCGCTGGGTCCTCGACATACTCGTTACCAACCTCAAAGCCAAGGCCGAGACAGGGGACGGGGTGGTGGTGGTCATGGAGTGCTTCCAGTACGCCATGTTCTGCTTGCTGGTGTTCATGTGCTTCGGCGAGAGATTGGACGAGAAGGCCATCAGAGACATCGAAGCCATCCAGAGGCTTCTGCTCTCGTCCTTCATTAAATTCAACGTCTTCTCTTTTCTTCCCACGATTACGAAGCTCGTGTTCAGAGAGAGGTGGAATTTACTCTTAGCTATCCGCCAGAAACAAGAAGAAATCTTCATCCCTTTGATAAGGGCACGAAAGGGCCGGAAGCAGCAGCCCGGCGACGGCGACGGCGACGGAAGCTTTGTTTACTCGTACGTAGATTCTCTTCTTGGCCTGCAGCATCCTGAGGATGGAGGGAGGAGGCTAAGCGAGGGTGAGATCGTGAGCCTCTGCTCTGAGTTCTTGAGCGCGGGTACCGACACGACGGCGACGGCGTTGCAGTGGATCATGGCGAACCTTGTGAAGCACCAAGAGATACAAGCGAAGTTATTGGAAGAAATTGAGGGGGTGGTGGGGAGCGACGGAGAGGAGATCAAGGAGGATGACCTGCAGAAGATGCCGTATTTGAAAGCAGTGATCATGGAAGGGCTGCGGCGGCACCCGCCGGGCCACTTCGTGCTGCCGCACACGGTGACGGAGGACGTGACTTTGAATGGACATTTGATACCGAGAGGCGCGGCGGTTAATTTTACGGTGGCGGAGATGGGTTGGGATGGAAAGGTGTGGGAGGAGCCCATGGAATTTAAGCCGGAGAGGTTCTTGGCCGGCGGGTCGGCTGAGGGGGTGGACATAACGGGAAGCAGGGAGATCAAGATGATGCCTTTTGGGGTGGGTAGAAGGATATGCCCGGGGCTCGGGCTGGCGATGCTTCACCTCGAGTACTTTGTGGCCAATTTGGTGAGGGAATTCGAGTGGAAGGCAGTAGATGGAGAAGAGGTTGATTTGTCTGAGAAGCTCGAGTTCACGGTTGTAATGAAGAATCCTCTCCGTGCTCGAATCTTGTCACGGTACACGTAACGGTGAATGCTGAGCGTCTGGGATCTCACTGTTCGATATAAATTCTAGAAAGGCTGTTCCTAGTCACGATGCATGGTTCTCCAAGGGATCCTTGTTCGTATGTATCTAGTGTTGTGGTTGATGGGACGAGGCACACGTTATTAATGAATATTGTACCCTTTTTATACTATAATGAACATTGTACTTTCTGGGAGATTTTTTTTTTTTTTTTTGGCTAAAACGGGCATTTCATACTACACGGGTACGAATACACCCAGCAGAATCTGCAAACAAAAGGCCCCGGAAAGCACCGGGCAAGTCATCCCCACCAACCCATAGGGTGCTTCCCAAGTGGCTCGCAACATACGCCGCCATCCAGTCAGCCGCCCCGTTTGCCTCACGATATGTATGCATAGCCTGAAAAAGAAATCCCTCCCTCAGCATCAACCATATATCACAGAGTAGAGGATGGACCCCTCGATCTCTGAGAGAGCCCCTTCGAACCCAGCTGATCACCGTGGCCGAGTCACCCTCCAGGAGGATGGAGCTCGCCTGAAGTACGTGTCGTGCATACCGTAATCCCATCCAAGCCGCCCGTAGCTCTGCCCCTGGGACCGAGATGTCAAAGATCTGACAACCCCCTGCCGCCACCATGCTGGAGCTCGGACCCCTGATAACAAACCCTGCTCCTCCCCTCCTGCCTCCGTCCAGGACCGAGCCATCAAATTGACCTTGAGGAAGCTAGGGGGTGGGGGCTCCTAGGTGAAAAACACCGTGTGATGGGCTGCCGAAGCAGCATGGGGGCCCCAGGTGTCCCTAACTGTCAAAGGTCTATGATCCGGACCTGCATGAAGGATCTCTGCTGCCTGTGCCCGCGCCCGCTCCACCACAAAATGTGGGGACAGGCTAGGCTCACCAAAAACTCGGGCGTTCCTGGCCATCCATACCTGGTAAGCTATGCAGGACGCCCTAATAGCCACAGAACGCATCTGGTGTGAGCCGGACCAACTCCGGACCCCCTCCAGAAAATAATCCCTCCGGCTCCACGCTACCTCCGAAATCCCAGACAATCTCCAAGCCCTCCTCGCCCAGACACAATGAAATAGAGCGTGGTCCAACGACTCATCAACCTCACAATACTGGCACAAAGGAGGAATGCTAACTCCCCGTTGGCTCAGTGCCAAGCTCGTCGGCAGCCGGTCCCAGGCTACCTTCCAGAGGAATAATGCAACCCTCTGGTGTAACCCAACCCTCCATACCCAGCCACAGTCCATACCCAGCTCCGACTCCTGTTGAATAGCCCGAGAAACATCACCAACCCTGACGCTGGCCGAACAAGTGGTGCTCCATACCCTAACATCTGGCCCTGCTGATCCCGGGACGGGAAGAGCCCGTACCCGCTCTGCTAAGTGCTCCTCAAATAACTGATCCAGCCTGTCATCATCCCACTCTGCCTCCCCAGACATGAAGAGGTCGTACACTCGGAGTCCAGCAGTCTCCTCACCACTGATCATCGTCGGCCACAGCCTCAGCGGAAGTGCATCCACCCAAGGGTCCTCCATCACATCAATGCTCCGTCCATCGCCAATCAACCACCTAGTATGTGCCAAAGCCAGCGCCATATACCTCCCAACCTCCCGCTACATGAAAGACGCCCTTCGGCCGCCTACCACCTGGCATATTGAGCCCGCCCGCCCATATCTCGCTATCATGACCTGACTCCAGAATCCATGTGGCTCCAAAACAAACTGCACTGCTCGTCGCGCCAAGAGTGCCTCACGCCTCACCAAAAGAGACTGCACCCCCAAGCCACCCTCAATCAGAGGAAGGCGACCTCTCTCCCAGGCCACCAAATGTACCCCGTGACCCCTTCCAGAGGAGCCCCACAGGAAACTATGCATACTCCGCTCTATCCCCGCCAGCACCGTCTTCGGCACAATAGTATGGGCCATAATGTAAACATGCATAGAGCAGAGGACAGACCCGACCAACGTCAACCTGCCCATCATAGAGAGTGATGAGGCTCTCCAACCCTCGAGCCTGCTCCGCACTCTCTGCACCAAAGAGGAACACTCAGCTATCCACAGCCTCCTCCCTATGATGGAAACTCCCAGATAGTCCAGTGCCCCCTCCTGCTCCCGCATCTCCAATATCCCCCTAATCTCCCGTCTGACTCTCCGCTCCGTGCTCGGATTGAAGTGAATGAATGACTTCTGGCAATTGATCCTCTGTCCAGATGCCGCACAATACTCCATCAATACCCTCATAAGGGCTCGCGCGTCCCTCGCCCTCGCCCTGGCTAGTAGCAGACAGTCATCTGCAAAAAGGAGGTGAGAAATAGGACGAGCACCCGGGGCTGGGCTGTAAGCAGCCAACTCCCGGTTCTCGCTTGCTACATGTAAAGCACGGGATAGTGCATCAGAACAGATGATGAACAGGAAGGGGGATAGCGGGCATCCTTGGCGAAGCCCTAAAGTAGCCCGAAAGAAGGGTGAAGGCGTACCATTGACCAAGATGGAGAACCTAGGCCCCTGCACACAGCCTGAAATCCAGTCAATCCAAGTCTGATGGAAGCCAAAGCTCTCTAATGCCCATCTAAAAAGGTCCCATCGAATCCGGTCATAAGCTCGCTCCATGTCCAGCTTTACTGCCATCAAACATCGCCTCCTCGGGGCCCGCTGTAAGTCTCCCATCATCTCCTGAGCTAGCAAAATATTATCTGATATACTCCTCCCTCCCACAAACGCACCTTGCTCCTGGCTGATAATACTAGGCATCAAAGTCCTCATCCTCCCAGCCATAATACTTGCCACTATCTTGTACAAAGTAGTACACAAACTAATAGGCCGGTAGTGGCCCGGCTCCGACGCATCCTGACGCTTTGGGATCAGAGTGATATAAGTAGCCTGCCAGCCGTCTGCCATCACCGCCCTACTAAAATATAGCTGCACTGCCTCCACCACTGACCTCCGAATGATGCTCCAATATCTCCGGAAGAAGAGGGGCGGGAATCCATCCGGTCCAGGAGCCTTATCCTCCGCTAAGGCCCATACCACCTCCTGCACTTCTTTATCTGACACTGGCTGAATCAATGCTTCATTATCCACCTCCTCAATCCTAACTGTAGGCCTAGGGAGCTGACCAAGCACACGAGGCCCCCCCACCTCCGTCCATCTAGATCTGAAGAAGTCGAACATCACTTGCCTCACTGTCGAGTCCTCCTCCACCCTCTGACTCGCCCCAACTCTCAGAGATCGTATCATGTTCCTTTGCCTCCTGATGATTGTCGATCGATGAAAGAAGCTAGTATTCCGATCTCCCTCCTTGACCCACTGTGCTCTCGATTTCTGTCTCCAAAAAATCTCCTGCTGATACAGTAGCGAGTGATGAGAGGACAAGTGACGTCGTAGGTCTGCCATCTCGACCTCCTCCAGCTCCCCGTCTCGGTCCTCCCACCCCTGGAGATCCATAATCAACCCCTCTACCTCCTCTAATCTCCGGAAGATGTTGCCCACAACCTCCCGGTTCCATCTACGAAGGCGACGTTTAGTAAGCTCTAATCTGCGTGACACCCTCTGCATGGCATCTCCCTGCACTGGCATGCCCCAGGCCCCCCTAACTACTTCCCAAAACTGGGGGTATGACAGCCACAGCTTCTCGAATCAGAATGGGCTATGGTGGCTGGAGCTCGAAACTGTAGAAATGGGACTCTCCTTCACCTCCGCATAGAGAGAGAATTCTTCACTGTTGAAACGGGAAGGCACCGCTGGTATATTTTTTTTTTGGTAAATGCGACATTTATATAGCTCTAACTTGAGTACATCCTGCCCAGTCACGAGAAAGTAAAAAGTACAAAGAAGAGGGTATATCTCCTATAGATGTCCATAGGAAATCTCCGGAGTGCCGAGCGACGAAGGAGGCGACACAGTCTGCTGCCCTGTTCGCCTCCCGAAACACATGTACTGCCTGCAACCCACCCATCTCTTGAACCAGCCTGCGGATCTCTCTGATAAGAGGATGGCCATCCCCATATCTATCCACACCTCGGATCCAGTCAATCACCACAGAAGAGTCCCCCTCGAGATACACCCTCTCGGCTCCAAGGGTCCTCCTCGCATATGTCAGCCCCTCCCTTGCAGCCCGAAGCTCTACCCCTACAACAGTAATCCCAGGAGTGCGCCGGCCTCCAGCTGCTACTAGTCTGCCAAAAGAATCTCTGATCACGAATCTGATACCTCCAGATACACCATCCACCGACATACCACCATCGAAATTCACTTTGAGATGACCAAGGAGTGGGGGCACCCAAGAAACAAGGGCGAACCTGAGCGCTATAACAGCGGAAAGAGTGCCCCAGATGTCTCTGGCCATCTCAGAAGAGAACAACGTGGTAGTTGCGGTGACCTCCCTCGCCTGCAATACAGCTCTCTCCACCACCAGCCTTGGAGGCGACCACCTGCCCTCAAATATGCTAGCATTCCTGTCCAACATTCAAGAGAAAATCCTAGAAAAATAAGCCTCATTCAATTGCTTCATCTTAAGAGCCAAAAGGAAGTGGTTGAGCAGTTTCAAAGAGTCATCGATAGCTCCGCCAATCCTTGTGAAGTGAAGCAAGCTTGATAAAGAAGAGAATAGCTACTTCAAAGCGATAAACATTCTCTAAACTCTTCTTTGTAGTTTATAATTGCCTTATTAGCTCTTTTAGGAGCTTTCATTCTTTACTTATTACTCTTGTTGTAAGGTTTGTTGGTAAGCACGTAAAATCAACATTGTAGGTTGTTGGTAAGCCCGTAAAACCAACGTGGGTTATTGGTAAGCCCGTAAAACCAACGTGGGTTGTTGGTAAGCCCGTAAAACCAACGTAGGTTGTTGGTAAGCCCGTAAAACCAACGTAGGTTGTTGGTGAACCTGTAAAACCAATTGTGAAGGTTCGTTGGTGAGCCCGTAAAACCAACATAGGTTTTTGGTGATCCCGGAAAACCAAAGTGTAAAGGTTTTTGGATTGTGAGCCCGGAAAACAATCCAACTGTAATCCGAGGGATTATAGTGAATTCCCAAGGAGAGGCTTGGGGAGCGGACGTAGGTGCTTGGAGTGCACCGAACCACTATACATTGTCTTGTTTGTGTTGTGCTTGTTCTTGTATTTATTCTTACTTTATATTTGATTTTTGCTCTAGGGTAAGTTCCCTCAAGTAACTTAAGAAAGCTTCTACAGCTCTTAACAAGAAAACTTTTAAAGCATCAAAAATTTAGAAAAACCCATTTCACCCCCCCTCTTAGGTTGTCACCTTGGGCAACAGAGGCCTTGAACCTCTTTACCCCAATATCATCGAGACCATATTTGCTATCTAGGATATCCTAGAGTTCTTGCCACTCTTGGCTGTGTAATCAATGCCATACAGCCTTCCAGAAATGGAACCTAGGATTCTATGGATGCAATGATAGTCTATCTCATTATGTGTCCTAGAGGGTGTGCTGGTGGAGGCAGAAGATTCAGTTTGGGGGTAGGATAAATCCCGATTTGGGTTTGAGTTTTGGCAAGTAGCAGGTCGTGAAGTAGTTGGGTTGGACCCGTTATCAACTTCAGTAGTGCTCTAACTTATAGCTGAGATCAACCCCAACCCTAATGTGGTAAGCCCAAACCGCATTTGGTTCTGCCATCTTCTAAAGTTATGGTCATCAAATTTTTCTGATTTGGTACTAAAGTGATCACTAGTGTTAGAGGCCATAGTTTCAAGATTATAGAGAAAGGATTGAATAAAAGCAAAAAATTTATGTCAAAAGATTGCACTAAAATTTGTATTGAATTTTGAATGTCTAGTTGATATATCCAAAAAATAATAGCCAGATCATCTTCAGATCGGTGATGGAGTACTAGGCTCACTTAAGTACCAGCCTTTCTTAGGCACGTATGCATTTTTGACAAGCTTTTCTTTGACACTTAGTTAGGTGATATATTGCTAACATTCCAAAGAAGTATTTATTTATTTTTTTATTAGTAATGTATAATTCAGTAAATCATTTTAAAAAGGTAACAATTTGTTTAACCTCCAAGAGATTTATCTTACCTCCATTTGGACTCCTCAAGGGTTAATTTTCAGATCTCATTCAAAAGAAAAATTTTAAAATTGGTTAATACATAATAATTCATTTATTGAATTGACTTATTAGATCTCAATCAATTATTCTAATAAGATAATAAATCATATAATTCATTGAATTAACATTTTAGATCTCAATTACAATAATTGATTTACTACCATAAAATTAGTAATCAATTATTCTAATAAGGTAATAAATCTTATAATTCATTAAATTGACATTTTAGATCAAATTACAATAATTGATTTGCTGGCACAAATTTAGTAATCAATTATTCTAATAAGGTAATAAATCTTATAATTTATTGAATTGACATTTTAGATCCCGATTACAATAATTGATTTGCTACTACAAAATTAGTAATCAATTATTCTAATAAAGTAATAATTCTTATAATTCATTGAATTGACATTTTAGATCTCAATTACAATAATTAATTTACTATTATAGAATTAGTAATCAAATATTCTAATAAGGTAATAA
Organism: Phoenix dactylifera; assembly: GCF_009389715.1. NCBI lineage: Eukaryota > Viridiplantae > Streptophyta > Magnoliopsida > Arecales > Arecaceae > Phoenix > Phoenix dactylifera. Next base: position 5,816,312 of record NC_052408.1, read on the forward strand.
ATCTTATAATTCAAAAATTGATATTTTATATCTCAATTAAAATAATTGATTTGCTAGCACAAAATTAGTAATCAATTATTCTAATAAGGCAATAAATCAATTCTAATATATAATTTATTGAATTAATATATTAGATTTTAATTACAATAATTATCTAACTAGCACTTAATTAACTAAATCTACTTGTAATCATTGCATCATTTTGATTATTTTGATGAGCGGCAACACAACTACAAATATGTTGCACCACTTAAAATAAACTTTCATTAGTTCTTTTCTTTATTGTCAATTTTGGTTATTATGTTTTCTTTTTCGATTTTGTTGTACCATGAATATAAAAGGATTAAGTACAAAGTTGTCTAGGTCTTGGGTGTACTTTCAGATTTTTCAAGCAAAATGGTGGTAAGATTTCTGAAATAGGCTATTTTTAATTCTTATAGTTTAGTTCTATTTTAGTTTCATATTCCTGAAATAGGCTATTTTTAATTATTCGCGCACATCAGCGGATCAGTCTTATATATATATTTTAATGTGAGCTATTTAAGATTTCTGACCGACTGTATATTCTTTATTTCATAACATACAAATAAGTCAGTATCGCTGGCCGGGCCGCTAACCCTAAATCGATGGTGTCAAGAGCCAAAGCTACAAGGCAAGGTCGTTCTCATGGCCGACCAAAGAGGTGATTTCACTGTCCTGAGCAAGAACAGAAGGCAAGAAGTCATCTAAAAAATATTTTTTTTAAGAAACCAATAGGCACAGAGTGCCTACGAAAATTTTATTAAGATTAAAATAACCATCTAGAAGCTCAAATGAATCCAAATACATAAAATAAAGTTATTTTTAATATAATTTTTGGCCGGTAGAGCTTAAGATCCTTATGATATAAGCTTGACCTAATTTTATTATTATCGAGTTCGAATCAAGCTTGGTTGGGTCGATCTCAAACAGCAAAATATTTGACTTGCAAAATTACTAGCCTAATCAAATATTATTATAAATAATAATATTTTATTTTACTTATAATATAAATATTATTAATTTAATATTTTAAACATAATATTTGTATTTTTTAATTTGATCTAATTTGTAATTTTTAACTATATTTTTTAAATTATGGCTGAGGATTGAATTCGAGCATGAACTCCAGCATGAGCATGGCTTGATTAATGTCCGAGTTGGAATGATTTTGGATTTTTTTTTTTTTTACCAAATCGAAACAAGGTGACATTAAAGTTCAATTGATTCTAAGCTAAATTTTAAATTTAGGTATTTTGAATTAAATTGGACATGAGTATCTGGCTATGGGACTCGGCTGGACTGGACTGGACTGGACTAGGTCTCATCCGGGGCAGCATTTTTATGGTTAAAAAAAAACATGCCACGTCTTCTGAATTACAAACCACGCAAGCCAACACCAAGACAAGGCAAGGATGGGATATCTGCCTGTCAGTAAGTAATGGTGGCTGCAGCCGGAGGTTCACTTCCTTCCCACAGACCGCCGCTGCCAGAGCCTACGCCAAGGTAGCGTTAACAATGGAAGATTGGGTGTTCTTTCTCCTCAGTATCACCCTCTGCATAGCTCTCAAAATCCTTCTCTCCAAACTAGCAAATACTACCCACAAGAAGCCAAACCTTCCCCCAGGCCCAAGATTTATACCAATCCTCAGTCCTCTCCAATGGTTCCGGCTGACTCTCTTCGACATCGAGCCTGTCCTCCGATCCCTCCGCACCAAGTACGGCCCCATTTTCACCCTCCACTTCACCTCCAGCCCGACCATCTTCATCGCGGACCGCAAACTCGCCCACCAGGCCCTCGTCCAGGCCGGCGCCGCCTTCGCCGACCGCCCCCCCGCCACCGAGTCCGGCCGCCTCCTCAGCAGCAACCGCCACAACATCAGCTCCGCCCCCTACGGCCCCCTTTGGCGCCTCCTCCGACGCAACCTCAACGCCGAGATCATCCACCCCTCCCGCCTCAAGCTCTTTGCCCCCGTCCGTCGCTGGGTCCTCCGAATACTCGTCAGCAAGCTCAAAGCCGAGGCCGAGGCCGGCGGTGGAGTGGTGGCGGTCATGGAGAGCTTCCGGTACGCCATATTCCGCCTGCTGTTCCTCATGTGCTTTGGCGAGAAATTGGACGAGAAGGCCACCGATGACATCCAAGCCACCATGAGACATTTACTCTCGTCCCTGGCGAAGTTCAACGTCTTTGCCTTCCTTCCCAAAGTCACCAAGATTGTTTTCCGAGAAAGATGGAATTTGCTGCTAGTGCTGCACAAGAGGCGAGAGGAACAGTTCGTCCCTCTGATAAGAGCACGCAGAGAGCGGAAGCAGCAGCAGCAGCAGCACGGGGAAGGCAGCTTTGCTTACGCATACGTTGATTCCCTTCTTGATCTACGACTCCCCGAGGAGGGAGGGCGGCAGCTCAGTGAGTGTGAGCTAGTGAGCCTCTGCTCGGAGTTCTTGGCAGGAGGCACAGACACCACCACCACAGCCTTGCAGTGGATCATGGCGAACCTCGTGAAGCACCCAGGCGCACAAAAAAAGTTATGGGAAGAGATTGAAGCGACGGTGGGGAGCGACGCAGAGGAGATTGTGGAAGAGGACTTGCAGAGGATGCCGTATCTTAAGGCAGTGATCTTGGAAGGGCTGAGGCGGCACCCACCGGCCCACTTCGTGGTGCCTCACGCGGTCACGGAAGACGTGACCTTGAACGGGTATTTGATACCGAAGGGGGCGGCGATTAATGTTACAACCGCGGAGATTGGTTGGGATGGGAAGGTGTGGGAGGAGCCGATGGAGTTCAAGCCGGAGAGATTCTTGGCCGGGGGTTCAGGGGAGGGGGTGGATATAACCGGGAGCAAGGAGATCAAGATGATGCCTTTTGGGGTGGGGAGGAGGATATGCCCGGGGCTCGGGCTGGCGATGCTACATCTTGAATACTTCGTGGCCAATTTGGTCAGAGATTTCGAATGGAAGGCTGTGGAAGGAGAAGTGGACCTTTCTGAGAAGCTCGATCTCACTGTTGTCATGAAGAATCCTCTTCGAGCTCGAATCCTTCCGAGAAGAAATGAGTGAAATCAATCTTGCCTTTCGTTCATGTTAACAAGGTGAGATAGAGACGAAGTGTTGCAAGCTATTCTGTTATATTATATGCAGGGCTCTTTTGTTTTGAATAAAATTATATGCAGGGACTTGATCGAATAGCTGAGTACATTGTTAATAGATAGATGATTGGAGTAATCAGGAGCAAGGCCACCTCTCTGTGTCTCAACTCCAAGACCTACATTTTTTTTCTACAAATTTCCAAAGATTATTTTTTTTAATATTAAGTTTGAGAGAAGGAAGCAGCGGATAACGATATTCCTTGCTCCTCGCACATACAACACCATTCTGCAGGAAAGTGAGTTCAGAAGAAGATCGGAGAATTAGATTCCAGTAACATCCATTCGTAATGACTATCTTTAATGGCAAACGTTGCACAGTACAAATCCGATTCTTGTTAGATACCTTAGCTGTGAGTTTGGCAATTCAAGTTTTCTGGATTTTAAGAAATCCTGTTTGAAGAGAACTCATGTTTATGCTGCAGCAAGTCTGTAAAAAGAAAAGTAGGCAAGGTCTGTCTGAGAACTTTAAAGTTCAACAACAGATCCATCGTGCAATCACCGAACAGGCAACGGTGCCATTTGGAGCAATTGATACTTTTAATAAAAGAATTCTAGTATTAAATTTTGTAAAATTAATTTAAAGAAACAAAGGTACTGCTGTTGAAATATTCTAAAGTTCCTGCACCATAGCTTTTCGAAAACTTATAATTGATCAGACATAGAAACCAAACTAACTCTTAATCCTTCGATACATATCCTATAACACAATTTGTGCTACTTCTCACTATCTGAAAAAGACAAAAAAAAAAAAAGCCAACAACTTAGTAAATTACCTCTAAACTTTTAGTTGGATCTAATATTTCATGGAGAGCTTTTAATATACCATATTCCGCTTGCTGCTCCTCATATGCTTCAATTAGAAAATAAACGCGAAGGTCATTGAAGATATCGAAGTCACCTAGTGACATCTCCTTGCCTTCTATCAAGTTCATCATAGTCACCCATATACCTTCATCTCCGGGCCAAAGAAAAGTATGTGGTTGAAGTTTGATTTAAACTAATGAGAGGTGAAAGAGACGTAAATTATAATATCATGCTTTCTTATCCCGAGGATGACTTTTGATGATGCCTGATGCCTTAAAAATGTAAAAATTCTTTGCTGGGAATTCGATATAGTGAATAAACTTGAACTTGCTTAGGCCCCGTTTGCAGGAGTTGTTGGAAGTAGAAGTTTTATAAAAAATTATTTGCTATTTAATAACTACATTTTTAAAGTATTGTGGCACTTTAATATGTGTTTGGTAAACAAACTGAAAAAATACTTTTGGTATGATAAAATGAGCATAAAAGATACTGCAAAGTATTATACAACAGAAAATAATAAAATATAATATATATTAATACATAAATATACGATATAATATAATATTACTATATGTAATATAATATTATTATAATATAGTACTATAACATTATATACGATAGCATAATAATTTAATATAATATTAAATTATTTAACATAACATATCAATGTATTATGATATAATATAATATAATATTATATTTATAATATAATATAATAATAAAAATATAAAATATTATAATTATTAGTATAAATTAATTTTCTTTAATATAACATAATATTAAATTATTTAACGTAACATATTAATGTATTATGATATAATGTAATATAATATTATATTTATAGTATGATACAATAATAAAGGTATAAAATATCATAATTATTAATGTAAATTATTTTTTCAGGATTATAAAGGGACATTTGTGTAATTGTTATATTTAATTACGAATGTTTTGATAAAAAAAGGCTTTCTGACGAGGCCTAAAAGTGCTTTTTTGGAAAGCTCCAAAATGAAGCTTCTCCCAAAAAGCTATTTTTGGCTTTTTGAAAAAGCTAAAACAGTTTTTCGAAATTTTTACCAAACATCCTTTTTTTTATCGAAAAGTACCTTTGGATGGTCAGAAAGTGCTTTTTGGCCCTTTAAAAGTTCCACCAAACAGGGCTTAAGGGAGCTATTGGCAGTAGAGCTTTTGAAAGTAGAGCTATTGAAAGTAGAGTTTTCTGAAGTAGAGCTTTTATAAAAAGTTGTTTACTGTTTGGTAAATACATTTCTAAAGTGTTGTGATACTTTAACATACCTTTGGTAAACAAACTGAGAAATTACTTTTATACGACAAAATTACCATAAAGAATATTGCATAGTATTATATAATAGAGCATAATAAAATATTATATATATTAATATATGAATATATGATTTTGTATAATATTACTGTAATGTAATATAATATTTTTATAATATAGTAATATAACATTGTATACTATAGCATAATAATTTAATATAATATTAAATTATTTAACATAATATATCAATGTGTTCTGATATAATATAATATATATAATATTATATTTATAGTATAATACAATAATAGCGTACAAAATATTATAATTATTATCATATATTAATTTTTCATAATATAATATAATATAATATTATTTAACATAGCATATTAATGTATTATGATATAATGTAATATAATATTATATTTATAGTTTAATACAATAATAGGAAATAAGAATATCTTTTTTTGTATAGAAGGGAGTCTGATCTATGGTTAGGGTTCTTTGTTAGGGCTCTAGCATATTTTTTGATTTATAAAGAAATAAAGTATGTAATTATTATATTTTGTTATAAATATTTTGATTAAAAAACAACATGCACGTGAAAATCAGCACCCACATGAGGAAGAAAAGAACCCCAATGGGAAGGATTTTTTTTTTGTTCTCTATACTTCTGTGTTCTCGGCTTGAGAGAGGCACCCTACCACGTGAATTACTTTGGGAAGAGAAAACACTATAACCCCTCTGATCTCCCCACGTAAAGAAACAACACGGCAACCGAAATATTTTTTTTTTTTATTTCCTGATGTTCTGATACCAGTTGTTGCGCAAAACATAAGGTTCAAATGGCGAACAGAACAATACATAGAATTGAAAGAGAAAGTAGAAGAAGAATTGAACACAGAGATTTTACATGGTTCGGCAATGTGCCTACGTCCACGGGAGCAAAATGGCTGTAATTTCACTATCTTTCAAAATAACAAAGATTACAAAATATTTATAGTTAAACTCTCGCCTCAGAGTCCCAACCCCTATCAGCATCCCTACTAGAATAAAATACTACATAATTGCCTCAAAGATAAACAAATTCCATCGCTTAGCTTCGTTCTATTCCGTTAGAATATTAGTATACTACTCAAATAAGAATAACTCACGGGTCACTTACTCTAACAATTAGCTCTTTTTTTTATTGTCAATTTTGGTTATTATGTTTTCTTTTTCGATTTTGTTGTGACATGGATATAAAAGGATTAAGTACAAAATTGTCTAAGTCTTGGGTGTATTTTCTGATTTTTCAAGCAAAATGGTGGAAAATGCCGCCTCATTTCGTTAAAAATGAAATGAGCTGGAGTAGGAAAAACATACATCTATGAAAAGAGATGGAAAAAATAGAGAAAGAAGAAAAAATACAGCAGAGAGAGAGATAGGAAGCTCGGGCCCCTCGCTTGAGCATTTCAAGTTCATTTGGGGTGTTTTTTATAAATTAGTTATAGTTTAGTTTCGTATTTCTGAAATAGGCTTTTTTTTTTTTGGGTACAAACAATTTTTAGTTCTTTACGCACATCAGCGGATCAGCCTCACATTTTCTTTTTTAATGCAAGCTATTTGAGATTTCTGACCGAGCATATGTTCTTTCCTTCATAACATGCAAATAAGTCAATATCACTAGCCGGCCGCTAACCCAAAATCGATGGAGTCAAAAGCCATAGCTACAAGACAAGGTCGTTCTCATGGCTGATCAAAGAGGTGATTTTGCCGTCCCCAACAAGAATAGAAGGCAAGAAGTCATCTAGAAGATATTTTTTTAAGAAACCAATAGGCATAGAGTGCCTAAGAAAATTATATTAAGATTTTTAAATTATGATAAAGAATTGAATTTGAGCTTGAACTCAAGCACCAATATGGCTCGATTAATATTCGAGTCGAATCAATTTTAAATATATATTTTTACTAGGTGGAACCGAAGTTGGATATTAAAGCTTAATTGATTTTGAGTTAAGTTTTAAATTTAGGTATTTTGAATTAAATTGGACATGAGTCCCCGGCTATTGGACTCGGCTGGACTAGGTCTCATCCGGGGCAGCATTTTTATGGTTAAAAAAAAACATGCCACGTCTTCTGAATTACAAACCACGCAAGCCAACGCCAAGACAAGGCAAGGATGGGATATCAGCCTGTCAATAAGTAATGGTGGCTGCAGCCGGAGGTTCCCTTCCTTCCCACAGACCGCCGCTGCCAGAGCCTACGCCAAGGTAGCGTTAACAATGGAAGATTGGGTGTTCTTTCTCCTCAGTATCACCCTCTGCATAGCTCTCAAAATCCTTCTCTCCAAACTAGCAAATACTACCCACAAGAAGCCAAACCTTCCCCCAGGCCCAAGATTTATACCAATCCTGATCAGTCCTCTCCAATGGTTCCGGCTGACTCTCTTCGACATCGAGCCTGTCCTCCGATCCCTCCGCACCAAGTACGGCCCCATTTTCACCCTCCACTTCACCTCCAGCCCGACCATCTTCATCGCGGACCGCAAACTCGCCCACCAGGCCCTCGTCCAGGCCGGCGCCGCCTTCGCCGACCGCCCCCCCGCCACCGAGTCCGGCCGCCTCCTCAGCAGCAACCGCCACAACATCAGCTCCGCCCCCTACGGCTCCCTTTGGCGCCTCCTCCGACGCAACCTCAACGCCGAGATCATCCACCCCTCCCGCCTCAAGCTCTTCGCCCCCGTCCGTCGCTGGGTCCTCCGAATACTCGTCAGCAAGCTCAAAGCCGAGGCCGAGGCCGGCGGTGGAGTGGTGGTGGTCATGGAGAGCTTCCGGTACGCCATATTCCGCCTGCTGTTCCTCATGTGCTTTGGCGAGAAATTGGACGAGAAGGCCACCGATGACATCCAAGCCACCATGAGACATTTGCTCTCGTCCCTGGCCAAGTTCAACGTCTTTGCCTTCCTTCCCAAAGTCACCAAGATTGTTTTCCGAGAAAGATGGAATTTGCTGCTAGTACTGCACAAGAGGCGAGAGGAACAGTTCGTCCCTCTGATAAGAGCACGCAGAGAGCGGAAGCAGCAGCAGCAGCACGGGGAAGGCAGCTTTGCTTACGCATACGTTGATTCCCTTCTTGATCTACGACTCCCCGAGGAGGGAGGGCGGCAGCTCAGTGAGTGTGAGCTAGTGAGCCTCTGCTCGGAGTTCTTGGGAGCAGGCACAGACACCACCACCACAGCCTTGCAGTGGATCATGGCGAACCTCGTGAAGCACCCAGACGTACAAAGAAAGTTATTGGAAGAGATTGAAGCGACGATGGGGAGCGACGCAGTGGAGATTGTGGAAGAGGACTTGCAGAGGATGCCGTATCTTAAGGCAGTGATCTTGGAAGGGCTGAGGCGGCACCCACCGGCCCACTTCGTGGTGCCTCACGCGGTCACGGAAGACGTGACCCTGAACGGGTATTTGATACCGAAGGGGGCGGCGATTAATGTTACAACCGCGGAGATGGGGTGGGATGGGAAGGTGTGGGAGGAGCCGATGGAGTTCAAGCCGGAGAGATTCTTGGCCGGGGGTTCAGGGGAGGGGGTGGATATAACCGGGAGCAAGGAGATCAAGATGATGCCTTTTGGGGTGGGGAGGAGGATATGCCCGGGGCTCGGGCTGGCGATGCTACATCTTGAATACTTCGTGGCCAATTTGGTCAGAGATTTCGAATGGAAGGCTGTGGAAGGAGAAGTGGACCTTTCTGAGAAGCTCGATCTCACTGTTGTCATGAAGAATCCTCTTCGAGCTCGAATGCTTCCGAGATGAAATAAGTGAAATCAATCTTGCCTTTCGTTCATGTTAACAAGGTGAGATAGAGACGAAGTGTTGCAAGCTCTTCTGTTATATCATATGCTGGGCTCTTTTGTTTTGAATAAAATTTTATGCAGGGACTTGAACGAATAGCTGAGTACATTCTCAATAGATAGATGATTGGAGTAATCAGGAGGAAGGCCACCTCTCTGCGTCTCAACTCCAAGACCTACATTTTTTTTCTACAAATTTTCAAAGATTATTTTTTTTAATATTAAGTTTGAGAAAAGGAAGCAGCGGATAACGATATTCCTTGCTCCTCGCACATACAACACCATTCTGCAGGAAAGTGAGTTCAGAAGAAGATCGGAGAATTAGATTCCAGTAACATCCATTCGTAATGACATCTTTAATGGCAAACGTTGCACAATACAAATCCGATTCTTGTTAGATACCTTAGCTGTGAGTTTGGCAATTCAAGTTTTCTGGATCTTAAGAAATCCTGTTTGAAGAGAACTGACGTTTATGCTGCAGCAAGTCTGTAAAAAGAAAAGTAGGCAAGGTCTGTCTGAGAACTTTAAAGTTCAACAACAGATCCATCGTGCAATCACCGAACAGGCAACTTAACGGTGCCATTTGGAGCAATTGATACTTTTAATAAAAGAATTCTAGTATTAAATTTTGTAATATTAATTTAAAGAAACAAAGGTACTGCTGTTGAAATATTCTAAAGTTCCTACACCATAGCTTTTCGAAAACATATAATTGATCAGACATAGAAACCAAAGTAATTCTTAATCCTTCGATACATATCCTATAACACAATTTGTGCTACTTCTCACTATCTGAAAAAGACAAAAAAAAAAAAAAAAGCCAACAACTTAGTAAATTACCTCTAAACTTTTAGTTGGATCTAATATTTCATGGAGAGCTTTTAATATACCATATTCCGCTTGCTGCCCCTCATATGTTTCAATTAGAAAATAAACGCGAAGGTCATTGAATATATCGAAGTCACCTAGTGACATCTCCTAGCCTTCTATCAAGTTCATCATAGTCACCCATATACCTTCCATCCAGTGCCGGCCCGAGCGTTAGGCGACCGAGGCGGTCGCCTAAGGCCTCAGGCCAATGGAGGGCCTCCGGGAGGCGTGACCAAAAGGAAGCAAAGGCCCCATGTGAAAACAGGAACAGGAGCTTCCCCCTTGATGGAAGGCTACGAGTCTTCCCCCTTGATGGAAGGGAGGTGGAGAGTTTCCTGGCCTGCAGAGAGGCAATTTGGGAAGTTGGGGACAGTAGTTTTGTTTTGGGTGGAGAGAGAGAGAGGAGGAGGAGGGATTTGGTTGGCTTGATACACGCCTGAAGCCACTCTTATCTTTCATCCCTTCTCTTTTTTGGTTTTAGTCTTGGTTTTCCTTCCCTCACATTACTCCTGATCCAGCTGGGCCATCGGGAAGAAAGATAGAGGGATTGGAGATGGACTTCTTGAGTTCTTGGAGGGTGGAGATTCTTTTAATTTTCTCCTCTGGGTTTCTTCTCCCCTCTTGGGTGGTAGAGAGAGAAAAGGAGGGAGGGGGTTGAATGGCTGCTGTGCTGTGATGTTGCAGTTGCTGCTTGGGTACTCACTTGAAGGGGAGATGGTGGGACGGGACTTTTATTAATTAGATGGAGTGAATTTCCCATAATGCCCCTACTTTCTCTTATAGAGAGGCTTCTTTCTGGACAAATTCTTTTCTTTACCTTGACCATGAAGTGCCACGGGATGACCTTTTCTTATCATGCTCTTGCTTGACATGGTAAATAGTATTGCCCAGCATTATCTCAATTATTTAATCAGTTTTATGGCCCGGCAATTACATTTCTGTGTTTCCATTCAAAAATTATATTAAACTGAAAAAACTTTTTGTCTACTTTTGTTAGATTCATGTATCTTTGTTGAAATAGTGTACTTGATAGCTATCTATTTTCATATTATTTTTTTAAATATTTTATATTTATTAAAAAAAATTATTATTAAAAAAAAGGCCTCATTCATTGGATTCGCCTTAGGCCCCCAAATGTATCGGGCCGCCCCTGCTTCCATCTCCGGGCCAAAGAAAAGTATGTGGTTGAAGTTTGATTTAAATTAATGAGAGGTGAAAGAGACATAAATTATAATATCATGCTTTCTTATCCCGAGGATGACTTTTGATGATGCCCGATGCCTTAAAAATGTAAAAATTCTTTGCTGGGAATTCGATATAGTGAATAAACTTGAACTTGCTTAGCCCCGTTTGGAGGAGTTGTTGGAAGTAGAGGTTTTATAAAAAGCTGTTTGCTATTTAATAACTACATTTTTAAAGTATTGTGGCACTTTAATATATGTTTGGTAAACAAACTGAGAAAATATTTTTAGTATGAAAAAATGAGCATAAAGGACACTGCAAAGTATTATACAACAGAAAATAATAAAATATAATATATATTAATGCATAAATATATGATATAATATAATATTAATATATGTAATATAATATTATTATAATATAGTACTAGAACATTATATACTATAGCATAATAATTTAATATAATATTAAATTATTTAACATAACATATCAATGTATTATGATATAATAAAATATAATATTATATTTATAATATAATATAATAATAAAAAATATAAAATATTATAATTATTAGTATAAATTAATTTTCTTTAATATAACATAATATTAAATTATTTAACGTAACATATTAATGTATTATGATATAATGTAATATAATATTATATTTATAGTAAGATATAATAATAAAGGTATAAAATATTATAATTATTATTGTAAATTATTTTTTTAGGAGTATAAAGGGATATTTGTGTAATTGTTATATTTAATTGTGAATATTTTGATAAAAAAAAGCTTTCCGACGAAGCCTAAAAGTGCTTTTTTGGAAAACTCCAAAATGGAGCTTCTCCCAAAAAGCTGTTTTTGGCTATTTGAAAAAGCTAAAATAGTTTTTCGAAATTTTTACCAAACATCCTTTTTTTATCGAAAAGTATCTTTGGAGGGTCAGAAAGTGCTTTTTGGCCCTTTAAAAGCTCCCCAAACAGGGCTTAAGGGAGCTATTGGCAGTAGAGTTTTTGAAAGTAGAGCTATTGAAAGTAGAGCTTTCTGAAGTAGAGCTTTTATAAAAAGTTGTTTACTGTTTGGTAAATATATTTCTAAAATATTGTGAAACTTTAACATACTTTTGGTAAACAAACTGAAAAATTACTTTTATATAACAAAATTAGCATAAAGAACATTGCATAGTATTATATAATAGAGCATAATAAAATATAATATATACTAATATATGAATATATGATATTGTATAATATTATTCTAATGTAATATAATATTTTTATAATATAGTAATATAACATTGTATACTATAGCATAATAATTTAATATAATATTAAATTATTTAGCATAATATATCAATGTGTTCTGATATAATATAATATATATAATATTATATTTATAGTATAATGCAATAATAGACGTACAAAATATTATAATTATTATCATATATTAATTTTTCATAATATAATATAATATAATATTATTTAACATAGCATATTAATGTATTATGATATAATGTAATATAATATTATATTTATAGTTTAATACAATAATAGAAAATAAGAATATCTTTTTTTTGCACAGAAGCGAGTCTGATCTATGATTAGGGTTCTTTGTTAGGGCTCTAGCATATTTTTAGATTTATAAAGAAATAAAGTATGTAATTTTATATTTTGTTATAAATATTTTGATTAAAAAACAACATGCACGTGAAAATCAGCACCCACATGAGGAAGAAAAGAACTCCAATGGGAAGGATTTTTTTTTTGTTCTCTATACTTCTGTGTTCTCGGCTTGAGAGAAGCACCCTACCATGTGAATTACTTTGGGAAGAGAAAACACTATAACCCCTCTGATCTCCCCACGTAAAGAAACAACACGGCAACTGAAATATTTTTTTTTTTATTTCCTAATGTTCTGATACCAGTTGTTGCGCAAAACATAAGGTTCAAATGGCGAACAGAACAATACATAGAATTGAAAGAGAAAGTAGAAGAAGAATTGAACACAGAGATTTTACATGGTTCGGCAATGTGCCTACGTCCACAGGAGCAAAACGGTTGTAATTTCACTATCTCTCAAAATAACAAGGGTTACAAAATATTTATAGTTAAACTCTCGCCTCAGAGTCCCAACCCCTATCAGCATCCCTAGTAGAATAAAATACTACATAATTGCCTCAAAGATAAACAAATTCCGTCGCTTAGCTTCGCTCTATTTCGTTAGAATATTAGTGTACTACTCAAATAAGAATAACTCACGGGTCACTTACTCTAACAATTAGTTCTTTTCTTTATTGTCAATTTTGGTTATTATGTTTTCTTTTTCGATTTTGTTGTGACATGGATATAAAAGGATTAAGTACAAAATTGTCTAAGTCTTGGGTGTATTTTCTGATTTTTCAAGCAAAATGGTGGAAAATGCCGCCTCATTTCGTTAAAAATGAAATGAGCTGGAGTAGGAAAAACATACATCTATAAAAAGAGATGGAAAAAATAGAGAAAGAAGAAAAAAATACAACAGAGAGAGAGATAGGAAGTGTCACGCCCCGAACCCAATTCCTTGGTCCGGCACGTGACCGACCGCATGAGCCCTAGAGCAGTGCCCTAAAGATCATGCAAGGCCTAAGATAAACAAATAATTCCGATAATTCCATAAATGCCAAAATCAAAGATTAATGTAATTAGACCAAACCAACCAAAATGTACTGAATGATTATATAAATTCAAATGTCCATAAGCAGAAGATAAATTAATTTCTATCTAAATTCAAAAATTCATAATGCCCGTATCTGGTCCTGAAAGCTGTCTTGGGTACATCCTCTGCCTTTATTTTCAATTGGTAGTAACCAGAATGAAGATCAATTTTCGAGAAAATCTGAGCCCCTTGCAGCTGATCAAACAAATCATCAATCCTTGGTAGTCGGTATTTATTCCGTACTGTCACCCTGTTTAGTTCCCGATAGTCTACACAGAGTCGGAGGCTACCGTCTTTCTTTTTCACAAATAATACAGGAGCGCCCCAAGGAGAAACACTAGGCCTGATAAAACCCTTATCCAGTAACTCCTGTAGTTGTTCCTTCAGCTCTTTCAATTCATCTGGAGCCATTCGATATGGAGCCTTAGAAATTGGACCAGTGCCAGGAATCAAGTCGATGGAGAATTCAATCTCCCTATCAGGGGGTAATTCTGGCAATTCATCTGGAAACACATCTGGAAATTCTGCCACCACAGGGATATCCTCTAACTTGGGCTTCTCTTTCTGGGTATCTAACACAGCAGCTAAGAATCCTTCACAACCTTTTGCAAGAAGCTTCTTAGCCTGTAGAGCTGAGATTAATTTCATTTGATGAGGTGACTTGCTACCCACCAACCCAAACACTGGCTGACCAGGGATCTGAAACTTGATCGTTTTCTCAAAACAATCAACAGTAGCATGGTATGCTGCCAACCAGTCCATTCCAAGAATCAAATCGAAGTCATTCATCTCTAAGACCAATAAGTCTGTATTCATTTCCCTGTCCTCAACGCCCAAAATACAGTTCTTGCAAACTGAATTAACTAATATAACATCTCCACTTGGCGTTGAGACACATAGATCAAATTCTAATGGCACCGGTGATATTTCAGTATTCTTTTTAACAAAATTGGCCAATATGAATGAGTGGGTAGCACCAGAGTCAAATAAAACATTTGCATCATATTACATTAACCTAATCATTCCTGTACATAGTTACAAGTCATCTAATCACAATCTTTATCCATACATGCACAACATATATAACCTAACCAAATTTATGATATGCCAATAAAAAAAAAATATTAGGGATAGATTTATTACCTGTCACCACTAAATTAGAGGCCTTGGCATCCTGCTCTGTGAGTGCATAGACCCGCTCCTGGGTCCTAGGCCTCTGCTGCCCTCCCTCTTGTTGCTGTCCTTCCTGAGGTGCTCGGTTTGCAGGGGCTCTCTGAGAGGACTGAGGTGCTTGTCGCCTCTGCGGTTCTTTTCCACTAGGACATACAACAGCCTTATGCCCTTCTTGACCACAAGAAAAACATGTCCCTCCAATCCAAGTGCAATCTCGCTTAAGATGAGGTCCTCCACATCTGTAGCATCTAATGGCACCTCGGGCTTGACCTCTGTCTCTGGTGATAACTTGATTCGGTCTCTGATCCTTTGACTTGAAGGGTCTACTATTTTGGCTCGGAGAATCAGTAGATTGAAACCTTTTCTTCATATTCTTTTCTCTGGCAGCCTGGGCATTGTCAAGCCCTTTTTCTATCACCAAGGCTTTGTTAACCACATCTTTATAACTAGACAGTTCAAAGCAGTGACTTGTTGTTAAATCCGTCCCCTGAGTCCATTTTCAAATTTTCTTGCTCGGTTACTATCCTCTGATATCAAGGTCGGAGCATATCGGGACATCTCTTCAAACTTTGCTGCATACTGGGCAACTGTCATATCACCCTGCTCCAGTCGGTCAAACTCCCTATATTTCTGGAATCGGATATCCTGGGGAAAATACTTCTCATGAAAAACCTTTTTAAATTCTTCCCAAATGAAGGGGGCATCATCCGGACCAAGCTTCCCTTTCTCCATCTCCCACCAATCAGCTGCCTCACCCTGTAACATGAAGGTGGCAAAAAGAACTTTCTCCTCATCAGGGCACCTCAAGGCTTGAAAGACTTTCTCTATCTGTTTCAGCCAGCTCTCAGCCTCCATCGGGTCAGCCGTACCTTTAAATGCTGGGGGTGCATATCTCTGAAAATCCAACAGACTGACTCGGTGCTCCAACTGAGCTGTAGTGCCTTGAAACTGCTGCTGTTGCTGCTGCTGTTGTTGATACATTGCTTGCTGCTGCTGAAACTGTTGCTGCAAGAACTGTTGATGTACTTCTACCATCCTCATCATGTCTTCCCTGGCAGCAGCTTGCTGTTGCACCATCATTTGCATCAACTGTGAAGCACTTATCGTCTCCTCAAGCTGAATACTTGGTCCTTCGAATGTCCCAATCTCCGGAGCTCCCATCTCTGGAGTACTACCAGTAGGGTCCATAGTGTGCTCCTGCTGTGGCACACCCTGAGTCGGCGTGGATGAGGTATCTTTCTGCTGTCCAGAGGGTGCCCAAGCCGTGGAGCCATCCGCAAATTGGGTCGGCCTCCTGGCACGCCCCCTACCACGCCCTCGTGCCATATGAACCTACACCATTTTTCCAGCATCAAGATTATCAGATTGAAAAAAAAATTGCATCCTTCATATGCTAATCACACATTTAATATCTTACGTGTTTAGTGATTTTCCCCACTCAGGCTTACTCGAGCCCAAACCCTAGGATTCCTAAACCTTAAGCTCTGGTACCACTCTGTCACGCCCCGAACCCAACTCCCGGGTCCGGCACGCGACCGGCCGCATGAGCCCTAGAGCAGTGCCCTAAAGATCATGCAAGGCCTAAGATAAACAAATAATTCCGATAATTCCATAAATGCCAAAATCAAAGATTAATGTAATTAGACCAAACCAACCAAAATGTACTGAATGATTACATAAATTCAAATGTCCATAAGCAGAAGATAAATTAATTTCTATCTAACTAGCAGTTAGACTCCATGCTGATCTCATTTCTCGTTCCACCCGATGGACTCTACAAATCCAGTGCCTCTGAAAAAGAAAGTAAGAGTAGTATGAGCTTTTCCAGCCCAGTAAGAATCCCAACAGCCACACACAAAATATTAATAAAATAAATCAAGCATCAAATAAATGTTGTTTCATCATTCAAAAAGCTTAGCAAACAACAAGCGTATATATCAGTACATATACATAAATCCTCTTTCATATTATGTGATCCATTCACTTAATACTTTGATTCCCAAGTTTCAAAGTTTTTCACTTCTGGCATTGGACTAACCAAGTTCATGTCCCAGTCCAAGATTGCACAAATTCCACGCATAAGCTCGTGGCAGCTATCCCACGCGTAAGCCCGTGGAGGCTATCCTACGCATAAGCTCGTAGAGGCTATCCCACGCGTAAGCCCGTGGAGGCTATCCCACGCATTAGCTCGTGACAGCTATCCTACGTATAAGCTCGTAGAGGCTATCTCATGACAAGGTTAGTCCAACCCATTCTACATGTCTAGTTTTACATGTTTAATCAAATTCCAATCACATCACATATTTTCTTAAATTCTCAAAAATATGTCAATTCTTCCCAATTTAATTATTTCAATATTTTCATAACAAAATGCACATCTCATATGTGTCATATCAGCTCATAAAATAAATAACAACATAATTATAAAAATATATCCAACGATAAATCCAATATATGCATAAATAAAAGTGCTTAGTTGTAGGAATTCTTACCGAAATTTGTGGACTGACTCAAATACGGATCCGGATCACAACCTACGCGCTGGGGTGCTGAGTCCCCTGATCAAAATCTCCTGGCACCGCTGACTCTTCCCCTACAGCATTAATTATAAATCACAAACTAAATTGTTTAATATTAAAATATTCTGAACCATAATTCTCATCTATTATGGGGTGCATCATCAGGTCCCCAAATATCTCAATCCTTCCAGATCTAGGGCAGTCGGGATAGCCCGACTCCTACCTTGTACCACCAGCCTACGTCGTCGCCAGCCATAGCCGCAGCCACGCCGCGACGATAATCGATCCCGGTGAAGAGACCAAAAGAAGGGGTGGATGAGAGAGAAGGGTTCTTCCTCCACCTCTTTGGTCCAAGGACATCAGCCAGGGTAGCTGTGCCCTCACCTTCCCCACCCTCGGTCACCATTGGCCGAACCATCGCCGGCCGCCCCTGCTGCAGTCGCCGGCGATGGTGGCTAGCCAAGAGAAAGAGAGAAGAAGAGGTCTCCTCCTCCTCTTCTTCCTTTTCTTCTCCTTCTTCTTTTTCTTCTTCTTCTTCTTCTTCCACCGAAAGCCCTCATAAGAGTGGCTCGGTCCCCCTCCCACCCGACGGCAACCCAAGTAGCCCACGACTGCCGCTGCCGTCGCCTCCGGTGGCCAGTCGCCATCTTCACCGCCGACGAGAGGGAAAGGGGAGAAGGGAGGAGATGGAGTCACGAGGAAAAAAACCTCGAATCCATCACTCTCTTGCTCCAATAACCCTAGAAAATCCCTCTCCGACATCCCATATCCCGACCACCCCACCGCCATGGACCTCGGCCAATCCCGGCGGCCGGCGGCCGGCGGCCGGCGGCAAGATCCAAAAAGAAAAGCCGAAACAGGGTACCCCTGTATCGGATCCTCCTCCGACGATCTCACTGGCCAAATCCCCACCATCACCGCCTTAAGTCCAGGAAATGAAACATAAGGGAACCCCACTTACCTCGGTCTGACCGCGTGCTCCGGCGATCTTTCCGGCGAGAGATGGATGGAAGAATCCGTGAGCAACTCGGTTGAAACCCGAGGATCCGAGAGCTCTTCACTCGATTGTGAGGAGTCTTCACCAAAGCGCGGCCGGCCGGATCCCCTCTCCGGCGCTCGTCTCCTCTCCAGTGTCCCCTCCGGTGATCAACCTTAGCGCCCCCCCCCCTCTTCAACCTTCTTCTTCCACGTTCGTGCCTAGGGCACGATCGTAATAAGGGGGATGGGCCCGGTCTTTTCGGGCCAGCCCGTCCGCCCTTTCCTTTTTTTTTTTGGGGTTTTTACATTCTTCCCTCCTAAAACAAAATTTCGTCCGCGAAATTAACGTACCTGGAATACCAAAGAGCTGAGGGTGTTTGGCTTTTATTTCTTCTTCGAGCTCCCAAGTGGCCTCTCTTTTGGAGTGGTTGCTCCATTGCACCTTTACATAAGGAATGGTCCGACTTCGCAATACTTGATCCTTTCTATCCACAATCCGTACCGGGTACTCTTCATAAGTCAGATCCTCATGCAGACTTATAGGCTCAAAATCTACCACATGGTTCGGGTCCGGAATATATTTCCTCCGCATTGAAACATGAAATACATTATGCACACTTGATAAAGCTGGTGGTAAAGCCAAACGATATGCCACTTCTCCAACTCTGTCCAAGATCTCGAACGGACCAACATACCTAGGGCTCAATTTGCCACGAATCACGAACCTCATCACACCTTTAGTGGAGATATTTTCAAAAAAACATGATCACCAACCTGAAACTCCAGTTCTCTTCTCCTATTGTCAGCATAACTCTTTTGTCTACTCTGAGCTATAAGGAGCCGTTCTCTGATCACCTATATCTTATCCACAGTTTGCTGTACTATCTTTGGACTCAATACTTTTCTTTCTCCCACATCATCCCAACAAATTGGAGATCGACATTTTCTGCCATACAGTGCCTCAAAAGGAGCCATCTGAATGCTGGCCTGATAACTATTGTTGTAGGCAAACTCAATCAGCGACAAATGACTATCCCATGCACCGCCCAAATCCATGACACAAGCCCTTAACATATCCTCCAAGATCTGAATAGTGCGCTCTGACTGTCCATCAGTTTGTGGATGAAAAGCTGTACTGAAGTCCAGTCTTGTACCAAGAGCTTTATGAAGGCTCTTCCAAAATTGTGACACAAATCTAGTATCTCTGTCAGATACAATTGAAACTGAAATCCCGTACAGCCTCACAATTTGCTCTATGTACATACTTGCCAATTTCTTCAAAGAAAAGCCAACTCTAAAAGGCAAGAAATGTGCTGACTTGGTCAGTCGGTCAACAATCACCCACACTGCATCATTACCCCGAGGAGTCTTAGGCAAAGCAGTCACAAAATCCATGGTGACATGTTCCCACTTCCACTAAGAAATGAGAAGAGACTGTAATAGTCCAGCAGGCCTCTGATGCTCAGCTTTCACTTGCTGACACACTAAGCACTGAGCCACATACTGAGCTATATCTCGCTTCATGCCGCGCCACCAAAAATTTTCCTTCAAGTTTCGGTACATTTTAGTACCACCTGGATGCACTGTATAAGCTGAGTTATGGGCCTCATCAAGAATCTCTTTCTTCATTTCTGTAGTTTAATACAATAATAGGAAATAAGAATATCTTTTTTTTGTACAGAAGGGAGTCTGATCTATGATTAGGGTTCTTTGTTAGGGCTCTAGTATATTTTTAGATTTATAAAGAAATAAAGTATGTAATTACTATATTTTGTTATAAATATTTTGATTAAAAAACAACATGCACGTGAAAATCAGCACCCACATGAGGAAGAAAAGAACTCCAATGGGAAGGATTTTTTTTTTTGTTCTCTATACTTCTGTGTTCTCGGCTTGAGAGAAGCACCCTACCACGTGAATTACTTTGGGAAGAGAAAACACTATAACCCCTCTGATCTCCCCACGTAAAGAAACAACACGGCAACTGAAATATTTTTTTTTTATTTCCTAATGTTCTGATACCAGTTGTTGCGCAAAACATAAGGTTCAAATGGCGAACAGAACAATACATAGAATTGAAAGAGAAAGTAGAAGAAGAATTGAACACAGAGATTTTACATGGTTCGGCAATGTGCCTACGTCCACGGGAGCAAAACGGTTGTAATTTTACTATCTCTCAAAATAACAAGGGTTACAAAATATTTATAGTTAAACTCTCGCCTCAGAGTCCCAACCCCTATCAGCATCCCTAGTAGAATAAAATACTACATAATTGCCTCAAAGATAAACAAATTCCGTCGCTTAGCTTCGCTCTATTTCGTCAGAGCCTCGATTCCTCCCCAATTTCCTCTCCGCCTCCTTCATCGCATCCCTCAGATCCCTCCGGCGAATCGATCGGCTCCGGAGCTTCAGATCCCGCCCCCTCGCGGCCATTTCCGGCAGGTGACGCTGGCCTGGTGGCGGTGGAGCTCGACGACGGGGAGGGTGGGGAAGCGGATGTCGAGGACGACGACCTTGGCGGAGTCCATGATGATGGTGGCCATGTAGCGGGGGTCCTGCTTGTTCCAGCCAAGGCGGACGAGGGGGTGTTGGGGGGGTC